>NC_082602.1:30762964-30970464 GCF_030936135.1 Gavia stellata
TACTGCAGTGAGTCCAGCAAAGGGCCATGAAGAGAATAAAGGGACTGGAGCATCTTTCATGTGAGGAGAGGCTGAGAGAGCTGACACTGTTCAACCTGGAGAAGAGAAGGCTCAGGGGGAGCTTATCAATGTGTATCTATAGCTGATAGGATGGAATGAAGAAGAGGGAGCCAGACTCTTCTCAGTAATGCCCAGTGACAGGACAAGAGGCAATGGGCACAAATTAAAACCTGTGAAATTCCATCAGAACACAAGAAAATAATTTTTTACTGTGGGAATGATCAAACACTGAAACAGGTAGCCCAAAGTGATTGTGAAGTCTCTGTCTGTGAAGATATTCAAAGTCCAGGTGGGCATGGTCCTGGCTCTAGATGACCCTGCTTGAGCAGGGCATTGGACTAGATGATCTCAAGAAGTCCCTTCCCACCTCAGCCATTCTGTGATTCTGTGAGGAGGAGGAGGTGGAGGTGACAACCCTTAAGTATCTACTCAAATTTATTTGTGTGGTGTCTTTTCACAATTATGGATATGTATGTTGCTTATTGTAATGAAGCTGGATGATTTTCACCTCTGCAATAAGTCACATTTGGGTCTTTCTTATTACCTTAATCAGCAAAAATACATATACTATTTTCACCTGCCCCTGTGATCATCTAAGGATTAATCTGACATCACATAACTAATTTAATTCAATTTCACATTACCATTCCTAAAACTTACCGTGATAAATTGGAAGCTTTTTTCCTGTTTGCATCTCTAAATTGATAAGCCCTTTCATCTTATGTACAGTTGTTCATACAAGCTGAGGTCTGTTGGAAGGTCTGACTTCCTCCTTTGAGCGGTGCCATTGATTCATGGGCTTCAGTGGTGTCTGAACAGGATGCCACTTATGTCACCATCTCTAAGACACAAGCCAGCACTGACTGTCAGGCTTTCATAGTTCTTTGGCTATCATTTGTTGATACTGAGGATGCTTAAATCTATGCAGAAACCTCCTGAAGGACTAAGCAAAGCCTTTAGTATCTGGTAACCAGTTCCATAGTAGTCAAGGCCTACTGTAAAGAGAAGAATGTTATTCTAAATATTCATAGGAGTATCTTGCAAATTTAACAGGCATTTGAGTAGCTGATTTGGTAGACCAGTAAGTTCATCAGAGCATTTGCATTTTAGTTGCCTGAGTTGTATGGCACAAACACACATGAGGGAAATCTCTCAGGACATACAGGGAAACCGCCGGCTGTTTGAATCTTGAAGGTCTCCATTGTTTGTACCAAGGAGGGGAAGTTTTAATAATGGCTGATAACACTGCAAAGTGCACTCATCTGCTTTTTTTTAATCAAAATATTGTTTTAAAAAATATTTCTTGTTGTTATTTTTCTGTTTTTATGTTATCATCTGCTTTGCTGGTCGGGGACAGACAAGCAAGTTTACAGCCTGATTAGTAGGCATTTCCAACACCGCTCATTACTTACAATGCTAAAGCTCAGTATTCTCAATTTCAGATCATTTAGTTGGACCATATAGCCTCAGAATACGCAAAAGATTTTAAAAATGCATGAAAATTGCTGGTTTCAGTTGAAAGGAGAGTCTGTTGAATTAATCCTGATTAATCACAAAATTCTTCCCGTTTTGGAGGGGGAGATTTCCTAATTCCATTCACCATGCTCAGATTTCCACAACATCGAATTGAATTCTAGAACTTCCTTATTTTGCCAGCGGAGTGTATCATAGTAAGGTATCCCCTTTTTTGTTGAGTCTTAGATACGTTTTGCTCAGACAGGAGTATTTTGAATGAGGAATAGTTCAAAATGCTTCATTCATCCTCAGAGATAAAATTGGCATGCAAATGCAAAACACTGTCAAGGAGAGGAAGAGCAAACCTTGTTGTAGAGGACCATTGTAGTCTGCAATTGAATTGCTTTCGGTAAGTTCTTCTCAACTGCCAGATACTTTCTAGGGAAAAAAAATCCTGGTGTTTATATAATATAGGCTTTACCTTGCTTCATGACAATGTAAGAGAGAGATCCAACCATTGAATGCTGTCCAGGCTTTCAGGGCAGAACTACACTGCAGGTATTATTTTTTTTTTCCTTCATGAACCTTAGATGCTTCTATAGCTTTCAGTACATGTGATTTGAGAACAAGTGTTGAGCTTGTCTCTATGAGTGATGATTATTGGATATTATGCTGTGTTTCTGAATGTCTCTGAAATATCTGTGCTACTAGAAGAGTTTGTAGTTTGTGAGTAATAGATCTATTCTTTGCACCAAATCTTAAAATTTTGTCTTGGCTTCTGTTTTTATATCCCTTTTGTAATATGTAAACATGATGTTTTAAAGAAAAGAAATCAGAGGAAGAAAAACTCTCTTGTTCCATTTACAGAAAATCCTTCTGAATCTTGAATTTAGGTTGCTTAAAATGTTTTTTCCAGTCCTCCTTACTCTTTGGGTATCCCAGGATTATATAATACGGAAACAGTTAAAAGAGAAATACCTCTGAGCAAGAGACACAACAGCTTATTTCCCACCCTTGTGTGACATGAATACTTCTTGGTACTAAGGGATCCAAGCAAATTTGAGCAGCTTCCACCTGTTCTAATGAACTACAGTCAAACCTCCCTTTCTGGACTGAGCCATAAATATATAATGTAATGCAGTGATAGCCTAGCTGACAGGCGGATGGTCAGACCTGCCTCAAAGTTTTGGCAGCCTTCTAGGTGGAAAGCAAATGAGAATCTCAGTAGACAAAGAGGTTCCTTTACTTCTTTATGAAATAATAGTAGTTATTGTCTTACCTGGATGCAGAATTGAGTGAAAGTACAGTGAACAGACCAATGAAAGTGTGTTAAGAAATGTTTATATAGAGGGCTTCTGAAGGCAGGAGTCTTCAAGTTCAATGACTTTAGCATGAATAGGGAACTATTTTGAAACAACTCCAATAGGTGTCTTGCCAGATGTGAGTAATGGAATTTGAGGTACTAGCACATTGTCCACAGCAGCATGCCACAGACTTGGATTCCCGACTCCTTTACTAATGGAGCAACCTGAACCCTAAGCACCTGCCCTGAAGGGCCTGATCCCTCCATGTTTCATGGGGTGGTTGTGCTGTTCAGGTGTCATAAATGAGTTGCACACCAGAGCTGACATAAAATATGTGAAACCATGAAAAGTAAAACAAGTATATCCACTAAACTGATTCCGTTCCATTACAGTTGCAAGAGCTTGAGGTTGGCTTTTCAGGTAGATAATATAGTAAGCGTTGTTACGATAAAACTAAAAAGTGTTTGCTCAGCTTAGAAAAAATTTAAATGGCTCTAACATCCAATGTTAATTTAACAAAGTAACAAACCTTAATGTTCATACATGTAGGGCTACATTAGACTAGTGGAAAGGGTGTTGCTTCTTTTGTGATGTAATTTTGTATACTTAATAATTTGCTTGCATTAATTAATATCACTTGGATCTTCACATCCCTGTTCTGTCTCCAGATGCCTGCATATTCCAATTACATTTGAGGTACAAATAACTAAGAGTATGGAAATGGAAACCAAGTTTTGAAAATCAGGACCTTGCTTCTAGTGCCCCTTGCTTTAAACAAAAAAAGTCTATTCCTGTCCCAGATATTTACACTTAATATCCACCTATTTCATCTCTAATGAATTATTCATACATGTATATGTGAATACTGTATGTAAAACCTTTCATTAGAGAAAGAGGGCTTCTGAGTTCTGGAGCATATACCAATATCTCCTCCTCAGGTGTTTCTTTGATATGGCAGAACATCTTTCTTCTGAAATCTTAATCCAAAGTTTCTACAGTGAAATGAGTTTTTATGCAGTTTCCAGTCGCCATCAGAGAGAGCTTTTTCATGATCCCTGTTTCTTCTGCTAGCAACGGTATTTCATGTTTCATATATAATTTTTTTCTTTGCTGGCTGATTTCTATTAAAATCTGTTTATTGTTTCAGAAATTCATTTTGAAGTGGCATATTGCATTCCTACATCTCTAAGCCCTCTGCCCTTCTTCGTAGTCCAGGCTTTAAAGTGGGGAGAAGGAAGAAATAGGGAGAGATTTTTGTTTCTGAGGATGTCAGGCCTCAGGAGTAGCCCAGCTGCACGGTCATGGGGGAAACGTGTTCAGGTAGTGCTGCTGCCTTGTAACAAACAGTCAGAAGCAGGATCGAGGGGGCATGGAGAGACCAAGCTACTCAGTTTCCATTCCTTAGTGTTTTACAGTGCAATTGTTGATACCAGCAAAGTACTTCTTACACCTTCGTTTTGAATATTGCTTGCTGGTGCGTTGCTTGTCCAGTCACTGCTCCCTCCGGCTTCGTATCTGCCTCCTCCCCCCTCCTGGCCCTCCCATCCTCCTTCCCTTCTTCTCACCAGCCTTCTCAGCTCTGACCTGCCTAATTCTAGCTCCAGATTTCTCTTTAATACTTTGTCTCTATCCAGATACTCCTGCACATATTTATTCAAATTCTGGCACCATCCCCATTTTCCTTAGCTCTGTGTTTCCTCTTAAAGATTTGAGTCAACAGCAGTATGGGCCTTGCATGTTTGTGGTCATGAAAGGTTTACGCAGTAACCCACCTAACCTTGTCTAGTAACATTCAAAGTCTGTTCCCTCTGCTCAGTGGCCCTCTGCAATTGTGTGTGTTGTCGCAAATGCAGGACATAGATTTTTTTTTTTTTTTAGTATATTCATATATTTACAGATACATAAAGTGCATACCACAAAGTAAGGAAATGGTGAATTTTCATGAAGTACTGTCCTCTAACTGCTTCAGAGTACCAAAAAAAAAACCTTTTCCAACTACTTTTTTTGAAGAGACGAGAAAAACTTGTGGAGTTTTTCACAGTCTATGCAGTATTGTAAGACCATTTCTGTTAAAAGCTTATCTTTCAGGTACTCAGCACCTTTCAACTGGAATTCCAATAAAATGAATGCTTATCTTTCACCTCAGTAGGTTTGGGATTATACCATTAATGCGGCAAATAAGGAATGTCAAATCTGTTCAGTAGTACAGATTTGCTAAGGTGTAGTAGGAAAAATAGTGATCCACATTTGGCCATTTTGTCCCCTGTTCTGGAAGAAGTCCCAGGGTATTTTAATGTTCTGTAATGTGCAGGAATTCATTATTGTGCCACATATCATGGGACAACTCAACTTCAGTCTTGTTAGGAACCGGCGTCCAGTTGAACTTTATTTAAGACTGATTTTTGCATGAGCAAAACATTGCAATAACTTCTTAAAATTACTTTATTATATGTAATAGAAACATAGTTTTCAGATTCTGGATTTTTATTCCATGCTAGAACGATGGAAACATTTTGTTTTAGATATCAGAAATTTTATACTTAAGTACTTCCCATGTGCATTTCTGACAAATAATCGTATAGGCTGAAATCTATATATATTTTCACAAATACCTTACACTTGTCAGAGAATACCTGTGAATAATATTAATATCTGGATTATAAACTGAACTCGGAAGATAACTTTTAAAACATTATTTTGCAAGCACTGTATTGGACCACATCTACTGTGTAGACTGTTCTACAGGAAATAACCTCTTACTGAATCACTGAAAACAACATTTCAGCATAATCTTTGGTGCTGACCCTCTTTCTCTAATGTATTTACTGGTATAAGATGGTGTTTATT
Organism: Gavia stellata; assembly: GCF_030936135.1. Taxonomy (NCBI): domain Eukaryota; kingdom Metazoa; phylum Chordata; class Aves; order Gaviiformes; family Gaviidae; genus Gavia; species Gavia stellata. The sequence goes on from NC_082602.1 coordinate 30,768,631, forward strand.
GATGAAGGTATTCATTATAGCTTATTCCTAAGTCCATAGCAAAGCTTTCGAAGACTTGTTGTCCTAATAAAAATGTGAAGATTTCAAGTCAAGCTATGTGGTTATAATTTTTTGGTCTGAAGTTACACTACCTGCTTCTTTCAATTTTGAAAGTATTTAGCCTCAGGGACGTTTCCCCCTGTGATAACATTTCAGAGTTTGTTGTCTGGTTCTGAGCAGGTAAGGCAAATAAAAGAAAGAAGGATAAAAATAAAAAGATAAATGAATAGTAGCTGTTGTTTCTAGCAGTCCGAGTAAACTCTCCAAACTACCTTGGTTTGGCAAAGGGATAATGGAAAAAGCCATCAGTTTGTCTTTCCTCCATATCTATATTCTCTTTCCTCATTTGCACAACACTCTCAGCCACTGTGCTTAGGTGTCTCTGAGAGATGTCAGAATTTTATCTAACATAGGTTGTTCAGACAACCCATTGTGATAGGTGGACGAAAAATGTGAAGTCATGCCTATAGCAAGGAAATGCTCACCTTGTGTTGGTGTGAAAAACCCTTTTGATGAGGTTTCATATTCTCCCTGAGAAAAATGAGTTGTAGAGAACTTGTCCAAAAAGTTTCAGATAGTTAGGAACTGTTGGTTAGTCTTTAATGGGTAGAATTCAGATCCAGATGTATTGTCCCTAGACATTCTTCCGTTTTACTCATGATTTCTTCTCTTCCTCCCATCCTATACCGTAGCCACTTCTTTTGAACTTTCACCAAGTGAAATGAATTGATTCCAAGTGATACTGACTTGGTTGGCAATGACAGTCAGTCTGTTACAACTTTTAAAAGAACACTGCTGAATAGAATACGAGTCCACCTTTTGACCTTCAAATATATTAATACCCTGCTAATTTAATGACTTCATTTGGTGATTTCATTGTTGACGGAACATAAGCTGTATATTTAATTAAAAAAGCATAATTTGTTGAGTTATTATTTTGGGAGCCTAAGTAAACAACATGGTTTTCAATAGTTTTAAACAGATTTTTCACTACATGGGCACAGCTGAACTTGCACAGCATGAGGTCTTGTTGGGCAAAGACTCTTTGTATACAACTTACATCAAGAAGAAAAGTTGATGAGCTTAGACTTGACAAAATAAAATTCACCCTAGGGTTTTTTTTTTTATTTCTTGTTTGAAGCTGCCTACCTCTACTTCCTGTCAGGCTAACTGTTTTCCTCCAATTGCACTAAAGAACAAAGTTTAACATTAAAAAATTTATCTGTATTGAACATGCTTTTCTAGGTAAAGTCAGTATCAAAAGGGTTTTCATGGTAGATCATCTTTCAAGTGCAGTATTTTTCTCTTTTACAACTTAGGGCTGAAGAGTTATAGTTACACAAATACCTTTTTTTTTTTTTTTTTTTTTTTGGTAGAAGTATGGGGGGAGAAAAGCCCAAACGTCTGTCCTAAAGCAAGATATAGGAGCAGAGGACTGAAAAACATTGTTCTCACCCCAGTATGGAATGATTGAAGTTAATTCAAGTCACACCATACTATTTTATGCTAATGATTTTACAACCCTGCTTATAGAGTATATTTTCTCCTGTAATTACTGGCATTTATAGTCCAAAAAATTATCAAATTGTTGCATGTGCAAACATGCAAAGTTGATAAGTACCGAACGTTGTGAAAACTTAGTCCAGTCGCAGTTGAAATGTCTGCTTGTGTAACGTGTATCAGATGAGGACATAACCTCTGATTTTTGCAAGTCATACTGGCCATCCAAGTCTCCATTTTTAAATCAAAACTTTGCTGGTTTTCAGTTAGATTTTGTTTGTACTGTCTTGCTTTTGAACAATGAGGCTTATCTCAGCCTAATAGCCCATAATAAGGAATTTTACTTGATTACTAAGTAAACGTATACATTGTAAAATTGAAATTAATGCCATTCTAATAGAAAGAGTTAGGAGTTCAATGTAGGAAGCTGTTTACTGTCTAGCTTGATTTCATGTCAGAGTGTGTTCAACTGCTGATCTGCAGTACTAGTCATCTTTCTGAACTAGCACCATCATTTTCTTTGAGCTGTTACAGCCTTGTTTTGAGAAACTACTACTAGTTATTGGCTATCAGCTGTTGTAAGGACCTGTAGACCCACAAAATTGTTATTCATGGCTTTGAAAACTACAATTTCACAATTTTATATCAGTCTATCATAGGCCACTTATGCACATCTGTCCATTCTTGTTTCTCTACATCTTTTCTTGGCTCAAGAGTGCCTTTTTGTTTTCTTCGTGCTAACTCATCTAGTTCAGTGCAGGGTCCTTCTACTGATTCTGTGATTTTGAGTTCATTCCATATTTTGTAGACTCTTCCCTTGCTCCTGATTTCCAGCATCAGCTGTCTGTCACATTGTGGTTGTTTTTCTGCCATTTCCTCTTTACCTCATATTATTTCACTAGCTCTGAAAATGTAAATGTAAAATTTTATATAAAATTTTATACTTTTGGCCTAATCATCACAATTGTAATAACTGCTCATGGTTGTAAACATGCCCAGTTATTGGCAGAGCATAAATATTTACATATTGAATTGCAAGTGTGTGTATGTGCGTGCATTCGTGTGCTTGCTGGGGAAGAGAGCTTGTCTATTTTGCTCAGAACGTTTCCAAAAAAGTTTGCAAGATAAGAACTTGTTTCCATGAGTGAGGTTAAGCGCAGTGTAATGATGTCTGAATCTAGGTATCATGAATAGCTAATCATTGTGGTTTGCATTTTTGTGAAATCAGTTACACAATTTACATCATCTATCTTGCAGAGATAAACATTGGTGCAAGGGTAATCTCTTACATCTGCTTGGCTGGTCTCTACTTTGATGAACTTTTCCATATTTTATGGCCTCTGTGACTCTGTAAACGTGAAGATTTTGGAGTGTTCATGTATTTGGGGATTTGGTTCCTGTTTAGCTCTCTTGCACTATCTAGACACACAACCTGCAAAACAGTTAGATGAAGAGGATTGTTCAGTCTTTGCTTTTTTCGTTGTTCACATAGGTGCATTAATTCTATGTTTTTATTACATATGTCTTGAAATTATTAATCTGATTTTTATAATTGAGTGTCGTTAAGATTTCCATGTGTTGAATGTCTTGGCAGTTGACTGCTACAATAATTGGATGGAATGCCATCTTGAGAAATTTTGTTAAAATGAGTGGTTATATTTGCTTTATTCTGTATGTAAGTGCTTTTGCTGTTTTAGTGCTGTATTTTTCAGTAGTGATATATCAGGTGGAGAAGGATTAAGAATGAAATGTAGATACCACATTAAATTTTTTTTCATTATTTTAATTTTTATAAATTAACTGCTTTCAGTTTTATGGTGAGGGTGTATTTTGCATCCAGAGTAGAAACCATGATATTTTCTTAAACGAGTTTAAAATGGTGAGTCAGAGTCTTGCTCAAATGTTAATGAGTCAAGTGAAGGGTTTTTTATTGCTTACACCATAAAATATTCTACACAACAAAAATTCTAGCATCAGCATAAGCTTTATAAATATGTCGTTTACTAGATTAAGTAATTACCATAAGTATTTATAATAGAGTAAATGTTAATTTTAACACTGTCCCTAATTTTTGTCATTGAAGTTTATTGTGTTGAAAAGTTATTGTCTTAATTATTTTAGATTTTAAATAACCCAGCAGATGCAGAAAAAATGTTACTTTCTTGGACTGGTTCATGGTGCGTTAAGAAGTAGATTAATTGTTATAAAACAAGCAAGTCTGTTCTACTGTTTTAAGTTCAGATAAAAGTGGGACGGGATGAAACTTAATTCAGTAAAAAAAATATTCATGATTCAAGATCTAATATAATAAGTTATGGAGCTGCAGTTAGGATTTATCCTCTTTTTCTGAAATAATTAATCAGGTAAGGTACCTAAATCAGATGGAACAAAGCGATACTTGATTATAGACCTGCTTTACCATTTTCTGAAGTAATTGTAGGCACTTAACTCCATCTTTGGAGAAAACACTTATAAATACTTCTAAAAATCTGGCCCAGAGAAATGGAAATGATACTAAATTTGTGGAATAAATTCATCATTTGTAAATGTAAATCATGGTTGGAGAGACTTTACTGGTTTTGCCATGTTGATGACATTTTTTTCGAGTTGTTTTATTCAGCTACTAAAACAATGAAATAATGTTTTTAACCTCATTTTTCCAAGAAAGTTGCTTCAAATTCAAAATTTAAAAAAAAAATCACATAACAAATTAGAAGAATATTCCATAAGCTACACAGCCCTTAAAGAAATATATGGAAGTATGGCATATTCACCTGACTACTCAGAAAGGACAAAATTGAGTTTGAAAGGTTTTCCTTTGGTGGAAATTGCCATGTTTTAATGGCTATGCAAACAGAGTGAGTGTTTCATTAAGAAGATAATTTAAGCTAGTGGTTCAAAATAAGATTGACTGCAGTTATTTAATTGCAGGTTTTTACTTCTAAATTAAATAAAATATGTATTTCTGTATGTTTGTAAAGAGCAATGCTTACTATTTTGCTGCATTTTCCTCTTAGATACATAGATAGTCATTTGCATAATCATTTTCTTAAAACATTTAAAAAACTTAGACCATTCATAACAAACAAGACCTTTTATTCATCTGTAATGCTCTGCATAACACACTTGCACCATTATATATACATTTTGTCTGGGAACTACTATATTTTGGTAGCAAATGAATGCTTGAATATTTGCCTTGTAAATTTATGAATTTTGAAGCAAAATTTTTATGCGGGAAGGTAAAATACTGAATTAACACTGGAAATAGCTTTATATTGTCTCCTGTTGTGTTGAATCTTTGCTTGCTCAAATACTGGAAGAAAGGCCCTGTTGCCAAAAAGCAGATGCCTCATGTTTTCACTCATATCTACAACACAGGTCTGGAGTCTGAGTATTAATAGTTTTAGTTTTGTACAATTTGTGGACTATCAGTCTTTCTGCTACAGCTTATTAATCCACAAAATAACATTTTCTGCTTTGCATAATGATAAAAAGTTCTTGAATTGTAAAGTTCTGCAAATGTGCTGAATATTATTAAAGTTTTGTAGTATCCTTATTAGCCTTTTTAAATGCTTGCCAGTAATGCGCACACTGCCTTGTTTGTGCTCTAAGTTTAATAGTATCTCTTCACACAAATACAATTCTTTAGAAATCTAATATGTAACTTCCATATTTTGAGATGTTACGTTATTGATTGTTTGTTATAGTGGAGTATCTAGCTGCAAAAATACCTGTATGGGCTTGGCATTTCCTGAAATTTGTTTCCTTCCCAGTCATTTTCCAAGAGTCCACTAGAGCTTCATTGATATTTGTCAGTGTAAATTATCAGGAGACTAATTGTGCACTTGTGATTTTTCTTTAGATGTGTGAATACTTGAGTAACAAACTACAAATCAGAAGAAAACTTAGCATGATTTTACAAGGGCCTGATCCAGAGTTCACTGAAGGCAGTAGGAAGGTTACTCTTGATTTTGCTGGAGACCACATTGGAAAGAATGAGGCATAAGAAAAATCAGAAAGTCCAGAACTGTTATTTGGCTGCTTCTTTTCTTATGACCTTTATTTTAATTTGGTAAAATATCTTAATCTCCGCTTGATATTGAGTAGCCTCTAAAATGGATTCATTTTTGATGTTGGGAAATGACACCATGAATGACCATTCATGGTCTTGGGAGACATTAAGTTCAGAACTGAAGATATAGTTCATGAAGCCAGTACTTCTAGAATAATACAAGGTTTTGAGTGTTTGAAAACTGTTTGAAAATAATCCAAGTAGACTCTATTCTTAACTTTCAATGTTTTGGGGTTTTTGTATCATGTCAAATACAGTGCTTTCTTATCTCCAAAGATTAAATTTGCCCATTTTGCCTATGTAATATTTATATATGGACAGGAAATAGAAGTCAGTATCCAGATTTGTTGACCCCTGAGATATAATATTGACCTCAGTGAGTATTAACTTCTCAGATCAATAAATGCTGTTATTGACCTCAAAGAAAAATCAATAGCAGCTTGTTAATTTGCAAACTATGACTGCAAGAAAACGGTACACATTTTGTTCTTCATTATCACCTATTTATATCTATATTTTAACGCCTTCAGTATTTCCACCTAGAGATCATCATGTCAAAACATTTCAATCCCAGCTGTTAGAAGGTTGGGGAGACAGGCATTATACGTTATGGAATAATTGATGAGCAGTACATGTTATTTCCTGTATCTCATGAAAATAATACCCTGAACAGTTCTGTATCACCTGTGCTGTTTTCCTTTTTTGTATAGTCCAGTTCATTTCATTTCATTTTCTGGTGCACTTCGTCAAAACATTGCATAAAAGTATGGTATTTTAGCTGCCAAAAGAACATTTCTACATGAATAATAAGGGGGATGAAAGACTGACTACTGAAAATGAGGAGACTGAAAGTGATCACTATAAAAATCATAATTAATATACAGTAGATTTTTCCTATTTGCATAGGATGACAGGTTTCTAGGCAAGAATCTGCTCTGCAGCAGGCTGAACTGTAACTATGTGACTATATAACAAAGAAAAAAGTTTTAAATGACAAAGTATTGGTGGAGAGGTGTTGTTTTGTATCATAGCAGGTTTTGTATATAAACACTGAAATGTCAGGTTTTACATAGTTTGAAATGCCTAAAAAATGCCTATTGCTGAAATTCAAATGTCATAACAGTTCTTCTAAATGTATATCACTTTGATATTTAAACTTAAAAACCTCATAAATGATTTAATATTACTTTGACCTGGTTATGATCTGACTGCCAAAAAAGGCAGAGGCTGATTTTTATCTGGTCTGGAGAGCAGTGTTTTCATTTACAGAAGACAAAGCACAAGTCTATCAACCTTTTGCAGTCATTAATTCTGTCTGATACATCTGCAGTGATCTTGGCAAAGTGTTTCCTATGTTTAGAAAACTTTTCCTTCATTAAATGACAGCATGATAGGTATTCAAATGCAAAAATAAGGCAATAGATTAATTTTTACAAAACTGAAGTGGCTGCAGGTTTTTTGCCAGTTTGATGGCTATATGGTTTTGCCCTTTAATATCATGAGCTCCCAGAACTTCATTTGTGCATCCATGTTATCCTCTTGAGACAGAGAGTCAATGATATTATACTCATTCTGTAGGTAGGCAGACCAAAGCATAATAAGGTTAAATGAAAAAAAAAAAAAAAAGGCAACACCAAGCTAGATTAATCTCTGAGGTTCAGATAAATGAGGCCAGTGCAGATCTGGAAAGATGTTTGTTGTGATTATGCAGTATCTTTTCTGTCTTACAGAAGAAGTCCTGAATGGTTAGGAAGGGTGGTATCTATAAGCCTATATAGACATCCCAAATAGTAGGAACAGTTTCTCCGCTTCTCTCTGATGTTTTGAGTCATCTTTGAGTAACCAAGGAGTTTGGATCCTTCTACAAGAGACCAAAACAGAAGTCATGTGGGAAGGTGGCAGATTTGGAGAGGATGGAAAGTTCATAGTCACACTGCAGGAGTAGAGAGATCATGTCAGTTTTACAGTTTAGGATTATCTCTTTTCAGCCCACACAGATTGCAGAGCAGCACCCAGGTATTCAAAGTGCCAAACTGTCCATGGTCTATCAGAATTTTAGTAGTAGAACTGGGAATAAAGTCTGGGGCAACCAGGCAAACTCCTGATTGGGAGCCAAATGTGGCTCCTTAACTCTGCAAACCACTCATTTTTCAACCTGGAAATTATTTAGTCTGCTCAGGAACACTGTGCGACAGTGACTGGATCTTAACATGACCCCAGGTCTCAGGATTACAGAAGATGGTGCCTGTAGCAAATTCTCGTGGTGCCTTAATGGCTGTCTGGCACCTGGTGAATTCTCTGCTCTGGAAGCATTGTCTTTAAGGGGTACTGGAGTTCAAGAAAAAGCCTTATGAATCCAAACTTCCAGTCCTCTGCTACGAACATCTAATGCTTTATTTTCCCTTTTAATATTCTCTGTAATCACTAGAACTGTTTACGTAACTGATGAGAAGCTCTTAGGACTGATACTAGGTCTAATTTACCCAAAAGAGAAGGAAATATAATATATTCCACAATGTTCTAATTTTTAAAAGTCTTGTTCAGAATTCATGGTGGTGGTATGTCAGAAGGAGTTCAGTTTAAAACTATAAAATCACTGAATTTAACTTCTCAATAGATGTCACTGACAGCAGTTACTGATTTCCATAACTGAATCGTTTTGAGATTTTGCGCTAATGGTCAGTGGGGCACAAGCTAGTAATGTTACGAGATGAGATGTTCTGCTTAGTCTCTTTGTGAATTACTTTTACTCTCCACATTTTGCTTTATTAAGTGAATTTTCCATTTACTTCCTATTTTGGGAAAAAGTCTCTACATTATTAAAGTATATAAAATATTTGATGCCATAAAATGGATCTATTTTAGTTTGATAAACTAGAAATATGCTGCGCTGTGAGGGTCATAGCTTATAATACATACTGTTAGTACTTTTTCATTTTTCTATATTAGGAGATTAGTGAAAAATAAGCTCTATCAATTAAGTTTTATTGCAAAATTATCTTCAGATGTACAGCAGTGAAGATGATATTGAGTGATAACACTAGAGTGGATTTTGTATAAAGCAATTACAGCTTGAAAACTGCAATCTGAATGAAAATATTGCTCAGGGTTTTTTGTAATCTAGCATTAATACCAAAAAACTCTTCCTTTGGAAAGTGCTTAAATTACCTCTATTAAACACAAGACATTCCTGAGGTGTTCATGTGTGTTACTGACTGAAAAATACTTTACTGATACCTGATTTCACTGCTCATGCTTTGGCAAATCTGTAAAGTACATTATGTACATAAAGTACATAAATCCTGTGGTTCCACCTCTTAAGATGATTCTCTGTTTATAATATTACCATGTTTTCCTAAAGATATTGCTTTGTTTATATGAATAACAGAGTTCTTAATTCAGAAGTTATTTCATGTAGATGCACTTCGATGGTATGAAATTTTTTGCACTCTTAAAAGCAATGGTTTACCCTGAGAGAAGCAGCAAGCCTTTTTCATAGTATAATGTAGTACAAATAGCCACATATGTTTCCTTGACGTTATTCTGGAGTTGAAAATGCATTGAGCTTTGCAAAATTAATTTCAAGAACTTCAGAAGTTAATTGCTTAATTCTGCTCATAATTAATGAAATGTATCTGAATGCTCAAATCATTCCTATTATAGTGTTCCATTCTGCCATCCCACCTTTGGTGGGACAGGCAGCCCCTCAAAACATGTAAAGGACTTCCTTAATTTAGAAAAACAAATAAAATTATTCAAGAGCTGCAAAGCAGTTCAGTCCCTATTTATGGTATAGGGAATTTTGCATGTAGCATTCACTACTTGTTTTGGAATAGCATACTCCAAAATGTTTTATTGAGTGCATGTACAAGAGAAGTAGCTCTGTAAAATGCCCAATTTGGAATAAACTGAACAGTACCTTAAGGAGGGTCAAATAATTTCAGAAGTGTATCAGTTGTACTCCATTGTTTCATTGTAGATAGTTTGTGGCTCTGACCAAATCTCCAGTGATGCCAGCATGAATCGAGACAATTGAGTCAAGTGGTTACAGGTTTCCATCCTTTCAAATTGATCAAATTGAAACAGCCCATTAGGAATTGATTTAAATCAGTTTAGATAAGCTCAGTCTTAGTCCTGGCCCTTGAGGCTTTGGCTACTGAAAGTTCACTTGAGGCTGGACATATACCAGCTCCACAGGCCATCAACTTTATTAGTGTGGAGATAAGCTGATTAGATCTTGTCAATCAAAGGTGCCAATATCTCCATTGAGTGTCTCTCCCAGTCTTTCTCTCCTTCTTTGTTGCCCGCTTCAATGCCTTAAAAAAAAAAAAAGAGAGAGCGAGCAAGCGAGAGAGAGAGAGATGTGTGGTATGCATCCCCCTGGTTGTCACCAAGCAGGGTGCAAGGGTACTGTGATGATGTGATGACTATATTAAAGAGGACATCAATTTGTTTTAAAGTGTTTTGATTTTTTATGGTGGCATTAAGAGAGAGAACATTGTGGTTGCAGCTTTACTAGAAAGCAAAGAGTTCTAGAAGGAAAAAAAAAAAAAAAGTGTTTCTTTGAAACCTACCGGGTCTTTGAGTCTTGCTGTGCCAATGGGCGCTTAAGTGCTCCTGTAACTGGCATACTCTGATCCACCACCAGCTTAGGTACTATTCTTCTGTCCAAATTATTAATTTATATGAAATGAAAAGATTTGTGGATGTTTAATCCTTGCAGAAGTAATTTTAAATATTTGTTAAATATAGCCTGTTTGGAAAATGTTTGGTTATGCCAGTAATGAGCATGATATATTGTAACAGTCTGGGAAAATATAGCATGAATTAAGGTCAGGTTAGAACATATACCGTGACCCTCTCTCTGAAAATGAAGTTCTGCATGCACTGAATAAATACATGCAGGTATTTGTGTCTCTGCTTTGTAGAGGAAAAACCAGATAAACAGAACATCAGCTGTAAAACTCTAATAGTACAGTGTTTCAGCTTTAGGCTTCATCATATAGTTAAAGATGGTATAGAGGAAAACTGGGCTTTTGTTCTTCACATCTGAAGTTTGCTCACACCATGCGTCCCTCATACTTCAAATGCAAACAACAGAAGCCTGTCCTTTTCTTCCATCACCCTACACTCACCACCCAATGAAGGCTGGAGCTACAGTGCTGCAGAACTACATTGCCACACTGGATTATCTCTTTATCAGTTATTCTTCACTCCACTGTATCAATTTTCCACTAACCAATCAGACACTCCTCTTAGAAAAGACTGTTTGACTATTTCTTCTGGATAAATGTATTTATAGTTACACTGATCCACACAGGCAACTCATGTGCTCCATGTCTTGGGGACAAAAAGGGAATTACTTGCTCCTTCCAGGAGACTTCAAGTTTCTCCCCTGTAGTTAATGCTGCTATTTGGGGATATTCCAGGAAAAAAATCTAGTATTTGTGTGAAGATCTTAATTATTCATTTGGGTACTGGAGTTCAGATATAACTGTTTTACATTGCAAACTGCAACACTGTGTATTTGCATAGAACAGAAAGATGCTCTTTTCTAATCTCACCTTTGTTTCCTGGCAGCCATTCTTGCCAGCTCCCTGTTCAGTCTGCATACAGAGGGGAAGTTGATAGCCAAATTTAGCACAAGGAGGATATCATAACAGTAAACTGTCTGCATTATTCAAGTAGGAGTTTTCTTTGCCACTCCCCAAAAAAGATAAAAAGTTCCAAGCAGGTTTAAAGACATTTACGTGGGAGAAATTGTAGGGGAGAATAGCCTTCTTGCCTTACTGGAGCTAATTAGAATTCCTCCGTGTTTAGATGGGGTTGTTGAGCTGTATTTTTTTTTCTGTTTAATACACTGTTAACAGCTCTTATGTTGCAGTTACAGTCAATCGGAAGCGTTTTTTTGAGAAGTTATTGAAGGAAATCTATCTAGCAGACCACTAATCAAGTGACGCACCTTTTTCCTCCAGCTACTTCCCATATTGAAATCACTAACTCATTGTTTAAAATCTCATTATGAAGGCTAAAAAGAAATGTATTGGAGTTCCAACTTGCCCTTTGATTGATCTGCCTTACCTTCATTAGTCATATTTTTTCAGACTGATGTTTGTTTCTAATGCAGTCATCTTTGAAAATCCATGTTTTTTACTGGTTGAGTGGAACTCCGCAGCATGGAACTGAATCAAAGGTACAAAAACCATGGTGATAATATTTAATAGTAATCTAGTATTTCATGATAAGACTGGATAGTATGGTCATGACTTCCAAAACAATTTGTATGTTGTTAAAAATAGGGTGTGTTCAACTTGAAATGATAGATAGATGGAACATAGGTTTTGTCTTGGCAATTCCAAGAGGGTTAAATAACATTTTTATCTCTTCTTTCAGTCAAGTAGCAAGTGGAGGAGTTGAGCTCTGTGTTGATGGCTGAGTCTAATGTAGTTTTATTACTGTGTTTATTTCAGCAGACCCTTCAGTTAATAGTTAAATTCAGCTTAGTATAAGGCCATAAATGACAGTAAATACAATTTCTAGAAAGATGAGTTAGCCAAATAAGCAGGGATTTTTGGCAAGTTTTTACTTCAGGGCTACAACTGCTACTGAAGTTATTTGAAGTTTGCATCATATGTGTACTGTATTTGGGGATGAGTGTGCCTAATGAAAATTATATATGCTTGTAAACATCCTCCTATTGTTATTTAATAAAAGCAAATCTAGAACATTGCCTGAAGGACTTGTATGTTAAGGCTCTCTTTGACAGCAGATTTGCAATGTTCTTATTGAAAGTGCTTAAAAGTCATTTAAGGAGGGTCTGTAACTTTGAGGCCACCATCTTGAGGGAATGGTTTCAATATAGTGACTCAGTTTTGGACATAAATAAGAAGCTGGCAGTGCTTAGGGTTGGGTTTTTTTCCTTTGGAAGTTTTATTGTTAAACAACCAAGAAACCCATTCGGTTCATGGCATTGTTGCAGCTCAGATGTGAAAGCTTGAAAATATCTTCATCAATATACTCTGTTTCCATTGTGTTTGTTTCTTTTTATTTTCTTTTTTTTTTTTTTGAAAAAAGACTTTTTATCACTGATTATTTCATAATCAGCTAATGAATGTGTTTCAGTGAGGTAATGTAAAGTAAGAAAATAAGAACTGGAATTAATTACTCTGTCTACATGTACTCGTTTCATGAAGTTCTCCAAAGTAGTCTTCTAGAGATAATATTTACTGACTATGTATGTGCTGATTAGTGTATGGAAGTATATTGCATATATGGCACTAGAGACCTCTGTGAACTATCAAACACAGAAGCAAAGATGTTTTAGTATTTAAAAAAAAAAACCCTCAATATTTGTTTTATGTTCTTCCTTGGAGGTTAGTCCATCTTCAAGCATTAGAGGGCCACAAGCATCCATTTTCCCTGTTTACCCTGCAGCTTGCCAGTTTTCTAACAAGGGAGAAATGTAAGTGAATATTGGAAAGTAAACCTGCGATTGCCTAACCTGGCTTTTCAGAAGACTCTTGGTTTTAAGGATTTGACAGAAAAGGTAATTCAGAAAATGTCCTCACTTTTTACTTCTTTTTTTAAAATCATATTCTTGAATTGTGAAGTAAAGCAACTCCTCTGTTTTTAGAACAACATTCAGATGTCTTTGATCTCTAGGTTTTGGGAATTCTTATTGACTTAAACACAATCACTTTCAGGAAAAGTCCTATGAGGAGGGAGGATTTTTCTTAAATGGAAGGAAAAAAAAAGGAAAACAAAAAAGGGAGAGACAGAGAGAGGGAGAGAGAGGAAAAATCTTTTCCTGTTTCTTCCCTGAGGCTGAACTGTTTATCACTCCATCCTTGTTCGATAGAAGTGAATTTTATAATAAAATTTTCCCTAATCGGGCTCTGTCAGTGAGGTGTCTTATCGTGGGGAGGAAAATGACACCGATCCTATCGAAAAACAGAGACGATGTCACAGTGTCCCCAATCACAGCTACTCAGCTTCCATATCTACCTTCTCCACAAACACCAAGCACTGCTTTTTCATAAGAACATCAAAACCTAGCGAAGTCATTAAAATTGCACCCGCGTAGAGTTGCAGGGATCAGCCGCACTAGCGCAAAATGGGATGTGGGAAAACAGACTCTCTAAATGTGCTAATTCCATTGTCACGTGTTTACGGCTTAATTTTAATCAGTTAAAAAAGCCACACATTGCAATAAATTGGCATTATCTTCTGTGACACCAGAGGACACAGTTGGTTCAAGGATTTAGAGGGTCGCTGGCAACAGTATATAGTGTTACAGACAAAGTATTTTTACGCTTGAACTACGGTAGCTAAGGTGCAATCCCCAGTTAAGACTGCAAACAAAGACTATAACCCACACAGTACTAAGTTCAACATGCAGACCACCTTCAGCCTGGAGATGGTGTAGAATGCTAAACTGAATATTGCTGAAGAACATTTTCTAATTTAATGGTTAAAGGTAATTCGTTGGCCACGATAATTGAGGTTGCAATTCAGTAGTGTTCTCTTATGTGTCCTGTACCGTAATGAAGAAACATCTAGTGGAAAAATCCCTTTGCTGTATTTGCATTCACTTTCTAAACTGATGGTGCGTGTTTACATTGTGCCATTAGATTTCTTCCTTAAAACTATGCATTGCATTTTCTATTCTTCTGCTCATCAGAATGTAGGTAAATCAGCCAACACAAACTGATATGTGATAGTAGTAATACTGCTGCTTCCAATGAAAGGTTTATGGAAAGTTTAAGTTTTCTAATTAGGTAGTATCACAGGTCACATGAGAATTGTACACGGTATCCATCTCTACTCCTCCCATTTTCTTTCTTTTCCTTCCCCCCTCCCCCTTAGACTTGTTCTTTCACTTGAATATGGCTGATCAAAATGTTTATAAGCAGCAGGAGAATTACTTTCTGTAGAGCAGTATGATCTAACGAATAAACATCCATTTCAATAAAACTGTGTCTATAAAAGTTGTCTAGTTTTATTTCAATGGCTCAAACATGAAAAATGTGTGTGACCAGTTTAATTCTAGAAGGAGCAAACAGAAAGCAAACAAAGAAACAAAGTTGGGGTAGGAATTTAACTTTTACTGAATAAACAGCTCCTTTTAGGATGTGAGCATGTCCATAGCCCAACACAAATGTCTGTCTGAAACAGCAGTAAAGAGCACTGCTAAGTACACAAAGTCATTACTGTGAAAAACAAGACGTGTTTAGTGTAGGATGCAGGTCGTCACTCTGCTGTTTCCAGCATTTGATATTTTGGCTTGGACAATTTAGTGCCAAGTATGTAGCATATCATTTCCACGCATTCTAAGCCCTACAAGCTCTTCAAAAATAAACACGAAAATGGCCAAAGAAACTATTAACAGTCAGCGATGAACAGCATTAGCAAATAAAGTGAAATTAGTATATGGATCTCTTTTGCATATAAAGAAATAAGATCATTTGACCTCTTTGGAAACAGACCTGTAGAACTGTTTTAGATGGAAAACAAAGGGACAACGTTATCTGAGCTTGAGTTAAATCCAGGATTTTTTCATTAGCTGCATGTTTATAAAAATGCTAACAATGCTAAAGATGCTAACAATGAAAAAACAAATTCCTTAAATACATAAAAAAGGTTTTACCCTACAAATTAACTTATGCATAAATGACACCCTGAAACAAGTTTACTGTCAGATTTTTCTGAATTTAATACCTGTTTCTGTGCTTGCAATTTTCTTGCTGATTTGTGTTTGTAATGTGATGCAAGCTATGGTTTTTGCACTTCTTACCTGTTTAAACAGCTTGAGTAAATATGCGGGGTCATTTTATTAGAATAATAGAAAAAAGAATTGAGTGCAAATATAAAACACTGTTTTCTTCTCTGTCTGGATTAGCAGCGAACTCTGCATGACAAAAAAAGACTTCTTTATGTCAGTATACTTGGCTTTATAAAAACCATTATGACTTTGTTCTCTAAAACAAAATACAAACATCTAATTGTTCAAAAGATTTTACTTGAGAGCTTTGCCACTATCCATTTCTATGGATATGTGCTTATATTCTGTTGGGAAGAGAGTGACATATTATATTTTTAAAAATGCTCTTTTTTTTTTGTTTAAAATCTGGCAAATTAGCTAGGGGAGTGTTTCTTTAACGAAACAAATGACACTGCTTGCAGGTTTCCCCAGTTAAAACCTCCTAAGATTGTTCAGCTCACTTATAACAAGTGATATAGGTCATGAAATAACATAGCCAGGTTTGGGACATCCACTTTGAATGCACTAACTGATATTATAAACTGTCTGAAAATTATTATCCCGTTCTTTGGAGGTGTGAGCTGGTCGGTCTCTGTCTCTTTCTCTCCTTCTGAAAAATGCCCGATTTTTACAATCCACACTTAGATCCTGAGCTGTAACTGGTTTGTGATCATATTTAAGTGGAATTACTGAATTTGGTTGCTTTGAACTGAGTGCGGATTGGGGTGGAGAAGTGGGAGAGCTAGTTCATGTTAGATGCATATATAGGAGGAGAGTATTTCTGGGTGCTTGTATTTGCATGCTTCTGTGCTAAAATTCTTAGCTTATAGCTTAGCTTATAGCTAAGGGATTGTTACTTATAGCAGAGTGGTAAAATATTTTACACTGAATATATCACTTTGAAAACAAAAGTGTAACTCTAAGTAGGTATTTTGTCTCTGAAAAGATAAACACAAAACAACCAATATTAATGTACTCAAATGTGCATTTTAAAGGTTATGAGGTGAAAGCATATTTTTATATAGATATATGTTCACATTCTGGAGTTTCTTTTTCATTTAAGATGAGTGAAAATCATTGTTTCAGATCTAGTTTTACAGAAAAATGTCAACATAATTGTTGCTTATTTATGAATTCTACACAGAATTACTTGAGTTTCATCTTTTTATGCTGCAGATAATTTCATTAATTTAGATCTATAAATACACATATTGTATTAAAATAGTATTTCATTTATGCCGCTCATCACTTTTGTAAATTGTAGGTATGTTTGCTTATCTAAATGCAACAAAACCAGAGGGTTGGCACTCATTCATGAAACTATAAACTTCTTGTGTTATACTTTTGCACACATAGGCTGCGCCATTGAGCCACCAGTCAGATAAAACTGTTTTCTTACTTGATATTGTGTAATGGGTGGAACTGAAGATGTACTTAACAGAACTGGATATCAGCATCTTTTTGTGTTTGTTACCATAATGGAATTTGGGGAAAATGCAGCATGTTTCTAAGTACCTACTTGTAACGTTAGTCAGTGTCTTATAAGTTTGACCCTATCAGATTTTTTTGTATCCGTAAATATGCTGTCGTTACTTTTTAATACAGTGCTTATAACACAGTTATTTCTTCTTTTGAAATGTATATCAATTTCCTATTAAACATTTATCCACATACCAGGGATATTAATAATAAATTTACCAAAAAAGCATCCAGCTGTATTTGAGTAAGAGTTAAAAATACAGTGTTAATAATATGCAAGTAGTTAAAAGGTGTTTTTCCTGAACAGGAGTTAAACTTCATTCATTTCAAAAAGGTGTCTGTTACTCTAATTAAAGTAACTTTTCCAAAAAGTGTAAAGATACTTTAATATATATATATATGTTTGTATATATACACACACACACATGTGCACATACTTGTAATGTAGATATTGAATTTCATCCATACTGTAAGATCAACCAATTAACCTCTCTATCTGTGAAAGGGATTTGAGAAGTCAAAGTGAATATTATTGCTGCTCATCTAATTGAAGATGTAAAATGTCCTGTAAGTCTAGGCAAAAGATTATTCTGTTCTGCTTAATTTGTAATACACATTAGTAATATATTTGCATAAACACTAACCACATCTAATATGGGGGGGAGGGGGGTCGGATCTCTGAGCAGTGTGTTTAGTATTTGTAGTTTCCTGGGGTTTGTTGTTGTTCAGTGTTAGATATTTGGTATTTTTACTTTTTGAATCAGGGTACGATACATGAAAAATGTAAGCACGTTTAGATGAAATTAACAGTCACTTAATGATATGAAGGTATTAGAAAAAGAAGGAATTACCTTCTCTAATGGAACTATTAAACCTTCAGTTAATAACTGATGAGTGAGATAAACTTCATATTCTGTAGATCTATGATATACTGTTAAAGATGCTGTATCTGTTTCAGAAAACCTTCCATTTAGAAACATGTGTGTTTTATTTTTAAGTGCCAGTTTGTTTTGTGCAGATAGTCTCTATTTTTTCCGACTCTTGTCATTATAACTGGTTTTGCATGTGGCTGTGTGTCTCTCCGTGTGTGTTCTGTTTATGAATCTTTGTGGAGAAAATAGGTTTTGTGGGGTGATACATGTGATCTTAAATCATTATTTGCATCTTTGAAATCCTGTTTTTTATTACTGTGGCTGTTTTTTCTTTCTTGTCATTGCGAATTCGGGATCCAACTTACCTGAAACACAAATTCTGCTTGGTCCTAATAAGATCACTTTATGAAGCAGAATACATTTTTAAATGGTCATTTTCAAAACTCTTTAATATTAATTTCAAATGTTATAAAAATGTAATGTAATTTTGTTCTAATATGATTCTATCAGGGTATTATTCTGCCATTTTTATAAGTTCATAAGTAGTGATGTCATAGTTTTTCATTACCCATGTATAATGATGTATTCTGAAAATGTGCTGTCACTTAAATGTGTATGTACTTAATTTGGTTAGGAGACATATGTCTGTGATCACTAAAAAAGCATAGCAGAAATTACGGTTTAAAGAGCAGCAGACAGAGTCATTAGGTTTGAAGTATACCTACCTTGTGTATATAAAATAATTATAAAGTAATCAGAAACTCTTCCTTTTTTTCTAGTATAATAAAGGGATGCTGTATAAATGTGGTGCAGTGGCATGGGGAAGGTTTATTTTATGCCAGTGCAGTTGTGGTTAGGAAATCTGCAGTATCTGCAGCTTGTATGTATGTATAATGCAGTCCAGCAGATCTCTCTGGCCTTGTAATTATTCTTACTATATATTGCCTTGCAACTTCTATTACCATAGTGCTAAGGATCCTTGTCTTGGATGAAGACTCTGTTGTGTTATTTGCTGTGCAAATGCAGGGAAAAAATACTTCCTATTCCAAAACCCTAGCAAACAAACAGGGGGAGATGGATGAGGATTAACAGGTTGAAAAGGAAAAGATGAGCAGTGATGATTAGCATCCTGGGCAGGGATCTTGATGCATCTGTGGCATGAATGTGGTAAGTTTTGGGCTGTTTTTCTTTTCTTCTCACAAACATTATCGCAATAGAGTTTTAACAGAGGGATAAACTGGATATTAGGAAAAATTTCTTTCCTGAGAGAGTGGTCAAACATTGGAACAGGCTGCCCAGGGAGGTGGTGGAGTCACCAGCACTGGAGGTGTTCAAAAAACACGTAGACATGGCACTTTGGGACATGCATTAGTGGGCATGGTGGTGTTGGGTTGATGGTTGGACTTGATGATCTTAAAGGTCTTTTCCAACCTTAATGATTCTGTGCTATTGAGAAAGTTCATAGAGAGAAATAGTGATTGTAAAGATAATAGAAAAGTAATTGTAGGTGGGTCTGAAAATCCTCCCAACTGTGCTGAGCAGTGAGAGAGAGGGAGAAGGGGTATTTTCTTGCAGATTTGACTAGTGAAAAGTTGGTCCCTTTGGCCAGTCATACATACTTGCCAAGATGTTGACTGATATACTGAATAAAAATTGATAAAGTGCAATTGGCCTGTCCTTGAAAATGAAGAAGAGCAACTGAAATTTGACATGGAAGAGGAATGGAAACTGGAGGCAGGAGTGAAGAAAGTAGAGGGAAGCACTGCAAAGAGAGGGGTAAGTTGCCCAAACCACTGGCTAGAAAAAGATTGGTTTTGTCAAGGCCAGGGAAGAGATTATTTGAGTAATCAATGCAAAAGTTGATGAAGGTCTGGACAGGAGATTTACATATCAGTTGATAGGAGAGTCTGTATTTCAGTGTTACCTAGAAAGAATCTACAAGGTTTTAGACCTAGTCTGGTGAAAAGAACCTGAAGATTATGCTTAGGTGATGCAGAAACAGCAACGGTACTATGGGAAAAGGGAAAGGAGGTAACAGGGAGAGTTGGGGATGGTAGAAAGTTGAAGAACTCTGTTCTAGTCATGTTGAGCTTGAACCAAAGGCTGGATATATTCAGGTATGTCCCTGTAAGAGACAAGTCTTCCTAGAGCATGTCTTTTTTCATTAAAACTAGATTCCACTATTGATAGTCTCAATTAATTCTGATGTCAGATAAGTACTTAACATAATAAATCAGGAGGCTAGAACAAAACTGGTCAGCCCTGATTTAATGTCTCATACAGTATGCTAAGTAGTGTGTTATGATAGATAATGTAGACAGGAAAGGTCAAAATAAAATTACATGTTTATTCTCCAGATCATCAAAGCTCATAGTAGGATTTTTTTCTAGGTTTTGTTTTATTTAGGCAAATGGCTGCACATTCTGATAAATGTGCACAGTTAACTTTTTTCAATAATTTCACTGTAACAGCACGGTGCTTGAATATTTAAAAGTGTAGTAGATCTAAGGTTTAGTTGTTGAGCTTGTAGAAGCAATGACAGAATGTCTTAAAACCAATTGTTCAGTTCAATGCTAGTGATGGACTGAGAGATCACAGAATGACAGAATCAGTACGGTTGGAAAAGACCTGTAAGATCATCGAGTCCAACCTGAAAAAAAAAACAAAAAAACAAAAAAAAAACAAACAAAAAAAAACCCACACCCACAAAAAGAAAAACCACAAAACCCACGCCACACAACAACAACAGCAAGCCACAACCCACCCAACACCACACAGCACCATGTCCATCAAGCTACATCCCACAATGCCACATCCACACGCTCCTTGAATACCTCCAGGGAGGGTGACTCTACCACCTCCCTGGGCAGCCTATTCCAATGTTTCACTACTCTCTCAGTAAAGAACTTTTTCCTAATATCCAGTCTAAACCTCCCCTGGCGCAACTTGAGGCCATTTCCTCTAGTCCTGTCACTAGTCACTTGGGAGAAGAGACCAACACCCACCTCTCTGCAACCCCCTTTCAGGTAGTTGTAGAGAGCGATAAGGTCTCCCCTCAGCCTCCTCTTCTCCAGGCTAAACAACCCCAGCTCCCTCAGCCGCTCCTCATAAGACTTGTGCTCCAGACCCCTCACCAGCTTCGTCGCCCTTCTCTGGACATGCTCCAGCACCTCTATGTCCTTCTTGTAGTGAGGGGCCCAAAACTGAACACAGTATTCGAGGTGCGGCCTCACCAGAGCCGAGTACAGGGGCACGATCACCTCCCTGCTCCTGCTGGCCACACCATTTCTGATACAAGCCAGGATGCCGTTGGCCTTCTTGGCCACCTGGGCACACTGCTGGCTCATATTCAGCCGGCTGTCGATCAACACCCCCAGGTCCTTTTCTGCGGGGGAGCTTTCCAGCCACTCGTCCCCAAGCCTGGAGCGTTGTCTGGGGTTGTTGTGGCCAAAGTGTAGAACCCGGCACTTGGCCTTATTGAACTTCATCCGGTTGGCCTCAGCCCATCGATCCAGCCTGTCCAGATCCCTCTGCAGAGCCTTCCTACCCTCGAGCAGATCAACACTCCCTCCCAACTTGGTGTCATCTGCAGACTTGCTGAGGGAGCACTCTATCCCCTCATCCAGATCATCAATAAAGACATTAAACAAGACTGGTCCCAAAACTGAGCCCTGGGGGACTCCGCTTGTGACCAGCCGCCAGCTGGATTTCACCCCATTCACCACAACTCTCTGGGCTCGGCCATCCAGCCAGTTTTTTACCCAGCGAAGAGTGTACCTGTCTAAACCACGGGCCGCCAGCTTCTCTAGGAGAATACTGTGGGGAAAGATGCAAGAGTAACGTAGCTATTTGCTATCATGGAAAACATTTGAAAAAACTCCTACAGCCTTATAAGGCACAGTGAGATTTTATGTATGTATCTTTTCTTTGTACACCTAGATGCATACAATTTCTCTCTCCCTCTTTTTTTTTCTCCCTGTTAATATATATATACACACACACATATGCACAATACTTAAGTAACCACTTGGGAAGTAGTAAAGAAACCCCTGCTAGTTTGTGGTCATGTAAATAGGGGGATGGCTGATTCTGATCAAATCTTTGTAAAATGAGGCACCCTCTTTTTCAGACCTGAGAATGGGCTTGTGTTCCCAATCATATGTCTGTCATTTCAAACTATATCTGAGAAAAGTTTTAGCTCCTCTGCAAACCTTTCCATTTTGAGGGAGCTAGTCTGGTAGTGTGGCAGTAACCTGTTCAGCTGCGGCCTTAGTATGGTAGATGGAGTGTAATGATTGATTCTAAATTTGGTGTTGCCCAGTGATCGCAATGCGGATGGCTTACATTAGACTTTGTAAAATGAAGAAAGAGGTCCAGTAAGATTTTCATAGGGTATTTATTAAAGTGATTTGGTTTGGTTTTTTAAATAGTTCACTATTGCAATGATGTGTAAATGCTGCACAGAGATTTACATAGCAAGTGGTCTCATTTCTTTCTTAAGAATTTAATTTCGGGTCCTCCGAATGAAGAGGCTTCCTTGTACCACTCTGTACCCACTTAATTTCTTGTTCCAGATTTCTTCACATTTACATTCTATTCCTAAGGACCTTACTGAAAAGGCTGGATTTGCACTGTATGGATTCAGGTTCAGCATTATCTACTCAAAGTTTTCCATGGCCGTTGTCTTGCGTGTGCCCTGGAGAGGGAGAATGATTTGATAAGTCTGTATTTAAACTTACCTCGAAAGTGGAGAGAGAAACTGCTGTCATAGCTGATGGAGGAGAATGATTAGACATTGACACAGTTCATAAATTCATAGATTTTAAGGATGGAGGACTATTAAATCATCATCTTGCCTACTGTATAAAAGAAAACCCGCAAATCTCACCTCATTATTTCAGCATTTAACTTAGTAAGTTGTATGCATGAAAATATCTTGTCCAGAAAAACATTCACCGTTGGTTTGAAGGTATCGAGAGATGGGGAAGTCACCTCTTCCCTTGGTAATCATTCCAATAGTGAATCAGCCTGCGTTTAAAGGAGTAGGAGATCCTATTTCAAATCTGAGTTTGCCTGGCTTCAAGGTTCAATCCTAAATTCTTCATCTTCCCTTTCCTGACAGACTGGAGACTGCATTAGTAAGTGGAACCTTCTGCCATGAAAATATTTACGACCATAACTAAACTTCTTTTCAGTTTTATTATGATAACTGAATTCCTTAAATCCATCATTGTAAAATAGGGTTCTTTGCCCTCAAACTGTAAATCTCTTCTGTGGCCCTTCTCTGTACTCTTCAATTATTCAACACCCTTTTTAAAATATGGAGAGGAGAAGTAAGGAGCTTTCAGTTCAGTTTGGTGTTGTATTTCAGGGGAGTATGATTCACAGGTGATTCACAAAGATTATGCAAGACATCATGAGGCAGCTTCTGTGTTGCTTTTGTGTTTCATGTCTGCCAAGTTATCACAGTGCGTCATACCAACTCTAGTTAACTTTCTTTGTCTAACTGTAGAAAATGTGGTAAAGAATCAAGAGTAAGGTAAGGTCTCCTGAGCATCCATATTTTATGTTTTCCTCCTCCTAAATATGCAGTTCCCACAGCTGAGATCAACAGAAGAGTAAGTCATATTTACAAGTATTATAAAAACTTCTGTGGACTATAAAAGTTGGTACCACGAGTGATAGCCCCAGTCTGCCTCTTCTCTCTTCTGCTGATGACATTGTCATCTTCATTGCAGCCCTTAGTGTAAAGAGGGTAAGATCCTCATCTTGGTTATGCCTTTTCCATCCTCTTTGTCCTGCCATAAATCCATACTGCAATCATGGGGTCTGTCAAATGACTGCAACTCCATGTCTCAGGTGGGGTGATGTTTTTTTTCCTGCCTATGAATAGCACTGATCCCTGCTAGCTTTTTGTATTATGATTTGATGGTGAGGTTAGAGTTTTAAAATGGGATGTGGCCTAGAGGGCATGTGCTTCAGAGTAGCTCACCTACTTTCTCAGTGTGTTACGGTGTGTCCCTCTGGCAGAAGAAATGTCAGAATCCAAATTTTTTTTTTCACCTATCGGAAAGATTGACGTCTGTGCTACATGCTGTGAGTTATAGGGATTTTGTTGTTTCTGAAGCAGGAGATCCTGAAGCATGTCCTGTTTGGAAACTTAGTAAGTGCTGTGTGCAAGGTGGAAGAATGGGGTGATGGGGTAGGGCACAATATATCTCCTTTCAACTGCATCTAATTTTTGTCACTTTGGGAAACATCTATGTAAGGAGATGCCAAACTTGTAGCAGAAATACAGCTGTGTTATCAGATTCCTGCACTTAGCTGTAGCAATTCCAGTGGTTGTTGTAGGGCCAGAAATGATTGTCTAATTGTTGGCAAAAAACAGGCACGTAGGTAATATTGCCTTGATAGAAGGGTCATTTTACATAGGGAAGTTGACCGTAGAGAACAGGTTAATGGAAATAGTGCTGGAGAAGATTTGTTCTAGCCCTCCCACTGCAATGCATGAAGAGTCAAGTTCTTTTTCTCTTTATTAATTTTTTTTTCTTTGTCTCTCCAGTGCTGTCAAAGTCAAAAGCTCTTACTGAGACGAGGCCAGCCAATTTCAGCCACTGCCTTGCCTGCATTTTTAGGGAACTTGATCATTCAGTTGCTCTACAACCTCCGTTTCTGAGACTATCTTGGTGTACAAGCAGTGCAACGAGCAAAATGGTTGCATTATTGCCTGTTTGTCAGCCACACAAACTTAATATTTTTTCATGGATTTTAATCCATGATAGCTAAAAGAAAAATAGTTTTAGTTCTACATTCATAGGTGTGTAAACATGACCCTGTCCTGGGTCAGACTGCTTCCATCTACTTCAGCTTGCTTTCTTCAGACATGTGCAACATCGCGTGGCTGGCAAGAAAGTATGAAAAGCTCTGTCTGGGTTATCACTACCTGCCCCACATAGAAATTACATGCCAGGTCTTTAATAGGTCAGAATTTACTTAAACTCTGAAATACAGTGTTTCAGAAAGACAACAACCATCATTCTTATCTGTATTAACATCTAAACTAGCACTGAATTGTAATGAGATTTCTCAGGCCATCTCTTCTTGTGTTTCTCTCAACTAGAACAACCAGCTGTGTTCTTACAACACTCTGTACAGCTAAAGAGAGCTTAACTTTGGATTTCAATTTTTAAATGAAGCAAAAAGAAAACAATTTTATCCATCAGGACTTGTTCCTTTCTGTTTATCCAGAGCTTCTTGGCAGTATGAATTAAAGAGGGGAGATTCTCAACTAAGGGTGGCTGACACAGTTTCATATTTTTTTTTAACTCCAGCTATTACATTGCCAGTGTGTGAAGTTTTGTGTTTTTTATTTTCTAACTGTGCATTGCACTGAGGAAGTCCAAACTGTGTTGATAGGCTGTCGATGCCTTCATTATCAGGTTGGGTTTTGGAACCCATTTTGCTACTATGTGACCTTTTATACCAGTCAATAAAGTCAGTGGATTTGTGCCGGTATACAACTGGAATAACACAGTAATGAGTGAGGCCCCGGAAAACAGCGGACAGCAACGTATCAGTAGATTTATCGCTTTTAAAAGGTTATGGCAGCTTCCATTGGCCTAGGTAAAGAAGTTTCTCATTGGTTTAGTTAAGCCTTGCTTAAACATTTGATTTTGTATGTGAATCATATAATCAGGATCTCATTACATTTTTATATTAAATTTATACTCAAAACCTGCTTAAAATTGCTGCATTCATAGAATTTATAAACCACAGTGCTTTCTTAGACTTTCTCCACCCATTTGGGTTTTGCAAGGGATCTCAGAAGAGTATGTCCTGGTATACCCTTCACGATACAGTGCTGAGGCACAGCTGGGTGAGCTAAGGGCAGGGGAACAGCCTCAGCTCAGAAATGCCTCATATGCGTCTTTTTCAAACAAATATGTTCTCCGTAACCACATTTATTAATATTACTATTTTAATGTATCTGTGTATGTGCATGCATTCACGGTATCAGGGATGTGGTAGCATTTGGTTTTGTTGTCCAAAATGCTGCTGTTCGTGTCTGCAGTCCACGCAGTTCAAGCTTTCAGTCCTGTGCATTTACCAACCATTCAGGCTCCGTGCAGTATTCACACATATATTATGTAAAATAAAATAATAAAAAAAATGCATTATTAAGACTGTGGGGGCTGTGAATGGATTATTACCATTTGCCTATGATGGTAATGACACCTGTTAGAGGTGTGATACAAAAGGCAGTGACAGGCAGTGTAATTTAGTAATTGTAGCTATTGTGCTGTATAGCTGGTCAGTTCACCAGGCAAGTACAAAGAAACCAGTGTTAAGGCTAAGCAGGGGTGGGTAAGCTTAATAGAGGGAGCTAGTCCTTTACTGAAAGAAACTTTTGGTGGAGGGCTAACTCCCAGGGGGAAGGAGTTAGAATGGGTTGAAAAGAATGAACAAAAGTATAAAAATGGTACAGATTTTCCTGTTTCAGTTCTTAAAGTGACAGGGGACTTCTGGTGATGAGCATGGCTTGCTCCACTGGCCAAAGGAGGGTGGAGGGGGAGAGGGAACCTTTTGAAATACTGGGAGGGTGCTGATTTATTGCAGCTGCAGAACTGAGGTAAGCCCAGGCTAGCGGTTGTCTCTTTCTCCATCTTGCTAAGCATCGCAGTTGGGTTTGGCAGCATTGTTTTCCTATCAAGGTAGTGATAAAAGGCTAACAGGGTCAGACGGTAAGCAGAAAGCCACTGCTGGCAGGTCATAAACTTGTGCCTTGGAGAAATCTGCACATGCATATATGATTTGAGCGTTCATTTGGATGGCAGGCCTGCCAACTGCTAATATTGGAAGAGTTAACTAAGGTCTGAAAAGTTAACTAAGGTCTTCAGTGGCTTCTTTCGTGGTACGTAGAAGCCATAATGTTCATGAAGTTTTTTTATGTTAGAGGTAATGGAGCTAAGGATACAAGGATAATTTGTTACTAGTTCCTTTGTAAATGTGTTTGTTTTGTAAGCTGTTTGGAGCACAGACCTCATCTTCCATACCTTGGATGCAGAGGCGTGAATACTCAATACTTTCTTAATCCCAAATATCATTGGCTTTGGTCATTTTGTGAGCCAAAGAACAACACAAAGACTACACAAATTAATCTTTTCCCTGATGCGGTAGCCCTGGAGACCCCTAATAGACTATGTAAAATGCATAGCCATTAATTAATTTTCTGTTTCTGAAATTATGAGAATGCCGAAACTCTTATAGTCTTCTTATACCAGACCTATCTTTTTTTTAAAGTACTTTGAGATTGTCTTTGTCTCTCCTCCCTCCATCCCCCATCTGGATATTTGATTTTCCACAGAGCATATTGGTCTTCATGTGTACCTGTAATTATTGAACAAATTATTGTCACAATGAAGAACCTCTTAGACGTTTATGAGGATGCATTAGAAAACAATAGTCTTGAAAGATAAGTAGTGGACACAGCACTGAAAGTATTAAGGCCAGATTGACTCATTTAACAGCTTTAAGAGAACAAGGAAGTTGCCTGAAGTTAACAAAGGTCTGCACAGCAGGGCATTTATGCTAGCAAATACTAATTCACATTTGCTAAATAGTATAAACAGATTTGCAGGGAACACCAGGCATCCCATTTAAAGGGATTAGGTGTGCCACTTACCTATTGTCTGGGCTGAGGAATGTGGGGTGCTCAATATGCTCCTTGCAATTAGCCCAATTAGGCAGACACGCCCTTTGTGCAAAGCCAGTTACAGGACACTTAATCCATTGATTGGAAAGGTAATATTTCTTCTTTGAATTTAGAAGCTTGTCCCATGGTGTTCCTTGCATCTTTGCTGATTCTACACCTAAGCGTCAGCCAGCTGCTTGATAAAGTGTATTTGTTTTTTATAAACTATGCAAACTGGCATATTGACTTTGTTGCAGTCAGCTGATGGAATGCTGCAAGAGGAAGTGAATACCAACCAGCTTTGTAACTGAAGCAAAACGAAGTGTTAATAAATGGGCCATCCCCATGGTCTAATGCTAAGTGTGGGGTGATGCTTGTTTATGTTCAAAGTGCACTGCCCTTACTAGTCACTTCTTTTTTTCTTCCCAGAACGGGTTAAAAACACAGCAGAGGATTCATGTGGTATACATGCTATTATCACTAATTTCTGTAGGAAGTGATTCATGTTACACTGGAGCTGCAGAAACCCCTCCATTCCTTGTATCCTGCCTGTCATTCAGGTGGTAAAGGCCATTTCCAGGCTCCTTCAGCTGGTTGGAGGGTCAATACAGCAGAGTCCCTCTGAGTCTTGGAAGGAAGTTGAAGAACCAGTCCCAAAGGCACCCTCCTAGAAAATTATTACAGAAGAACATTGTGTAAAAACAGGAGAAAAATGAGCTGGTATTCAGCTGAGTACTTACGTGTTGTCTACAGGCAGATAAAATGCCAAAGTAAAATCAAGTTTTGTGCCAATAAAAAGGAACTGAAGCAATGTGTGTTACTGGGTGATCTCTACTGGCCTGCTGGCTGGAGAGGAGCCTGGTCACAGTGCTGAGCTGCTGAATGCTGCCTTCTCCGGGAGGAAAGATTGGATGCAGTTCTAACCGACAGCGTGGTGTGTGCACGCTCAGGAGATCACGGCAGGATCCGGAGCTTCTGCAAACCTCACAGCTGGCTGTTACGAGCTGTTTCAAACATCGACCCTAACGCGTCGCTGCAATGGATTAGGCTGGTACAGGCTAATTCCTCAAATACTGGTGGTAAAAGCGTTACCTAATGCATCCTGAGCTTCAAATCTGCCTGTGCCCCCTCTCTCATCATCAGTACCTGTTTCACCAGTGATAGCATTTCAGAAATCCATCTCTAGCTATATAGGGATGTCTTTATTCGAAGAAGCTTCTCAGATTTGTAAAGGATCTTCCTGGAGATAGAAATACGAAGTTCACAGAGCACAGATAGGAGAAGAGATTTGGCACTGGGCTCCATTTCTTAAGGAAAGGGAAAGAATATCCAGTCTATGAAACTGAAGTAGGTCATTCCACTCATGCCTTTCAGGTTAAAGTATTGTGCATAAAATTATCATATAAGGGGTAAAAGAATGTTTCTTTCAAACAGACAAGAAGTTGGATCAAAGGCAACACACCTTTTCTCGAGTGCAGCCTTTACTTCTCGTGAAATCACTGAGGCTCCTTGGTGGGTTGAAGGCAAGGATGTGGCTACAGCCTTGCTTGTGGCCACATTCAACCTTCCTGGAGTCAGGCTCAGTGTTTGTGTACACTGTTTAGAGGGTAATAGCACTAAACAGTGCCCTCACAAACCACTGTAATTACTTCTACTGCTGAAAAAACCCAGAACATGAACAAAAATATCATAGAAAAGCTATTTCTAACACTAGTGCTGCTCTTTATGGCTAAGTGGCAGCCATCGTTTTCTTCCTAAATTATGTGTTCTTTTTTCAAGCATTTAGATGATGCAAACCAGATTTTTGTGGCAGCATTATTGCTCATAGCCAAAAGAGCATTCAAGGAAACACTGTATTTCTGCTAAATTGCCATTTATTCAGAACACTTTGAGTTGTTTATCTTTTTTCATTCGCTTGACGAATCAAGTAGCCATAGAGCCTGTATTTCTGAGTATAAGCTCAGTAATAATTTTAGTAAAAGTAATAGCTACCATCTACTTTTTGGGGGTGAGAGTATGCAAAGTTCTGGGTTTTGCTTTATTTTTAAAAGGAAGACTCCCCAGGAAAATTGTTTTTCCAGTTTGGCAGTAAAACTTCCTGGTTTTTTGGATTTTTTTTTTTCTTACATGTAGTATTATAGTAGAAATTTTGTTGATGTAATTGCATTCTAGGTAGTGTTCTAGAGTTATTTTTTGATTTGTTTACCGATTCTCTGGACTGACGCTGTTGGTTTAAAAAAAAAAATGATTGTGAGCATTCATTAGAAGAATACTGTGAATGCCTTTTAGTTTTTCACATTGCTTTTTATTCACTTTGAGTATTCCTCATAGTAAGTGTTTAATGGAGGGAATGTTCCAGAGGAAAGAAATGGTAACAGATAATCATGCAAAGGTATGTAATTATGAATATTTGTCCCAGGCATGTGAATATGAAAGTTCTTTGGGGTTCATCCAGTCAGCAAGTAAGAACAACAACACGAGATGGAAGTGATTAATCAAGTGTTGCAGAGAGAAAAATATGAATTACAAGTAATCAAAACAGTATCTAGGACAAATAGTTCACAGGCAATCCACAGGCCACACATGTTCACATGAACAAGTTATTGAATTGTTTCAAGGTGAGGGCATTTGTACACATGAAAATCTTTGTATGCAGTCATAAATAGAAAAATGTACTAATACAGTTGCATAAATTGTTTACTTTATAAATGTTATGAAATTCCTTTTTCAAAATAGACCATTTATCTTCTGCCTGTAAAGAGTGGAAAGTACAATCATTAGCTTAGAACTGACTTCAGACTTTTGCATTAAAGAAAGGAAGCTGACAGTCAGCTCTATCCAATGCATAGTATACCCCTGAAAAATATTGTATCATTCACCTTTGAACGTAATACCGTGGTTCATTTTAAGGTGTTAAAACCTAGACTGAAGGATCAAAATAAACATATTTTTCTGTGTGCTATTTTCTGATTTTTGTCATTTCTGCAGTGCATGTCCTCTTGTTCTACTGCTTGGCTTCTGCATATCTGCTAGTTCCCTGCTTGCTTTAAAAAGCCGGAGGTTTTATAGAGATATTTTTTATCCTTCTTGCTAGGCATTGTAACTTTTAGCTCAATAGTGTTTAATTCAATTACAGTGAATTAAGTTTACCTTAGGATCTTTGGAGCCCCTTGGAGGGCTGATCTGATTAATTACTGTGCAAAATAGATTGTTAAAATAACTAGGGTTTATGCAGTTTCTCTTTGTTCTTTCCCTTAGCTTCTGTAATTCATAGACATTGATACTGGATGAGTGAGGTTAATGTGGGAGACGTGTTCCCACAAGCTCACTGACTCTTCTGACTTCCCTCTCCTCCCCAGTCAAAACCGGGCTCCCGTGGGTGGGGACCGTCTGGGGCCCCTTCCTGGGCTGTGACCTGTGCCCTCCAGTGCGATGAATTTTGTATGTCAGTCCCAAGTGGATGACCAGCAGAGGAATCAGGATGGCCTTACGTACAGGTCGTTATGAATTTAGTAGCAAATTAACTTTGTAATGCAGAGTACAGGCTGAAGTTAATTTTATTTATGGTGTTAATTGTAGCAACCTTTAATAGCCAAAGCTAGAAAACATATCCTAGTGACCATCAGTGCTCCTGATCTGCGTAGTGTCTGGGATAGTAGAGAGCAGTGGAACAGAGAGTCATCCGAGCTCCTGACACCGCTACACTTTTCTATGGGTTCTCACAGGTCAGGGGTTTAGTGGTTTGTGTAAGTGGCTGTGGTCCTGCTCCTGAGCCAAACCAGGCAGTCCTTAGTATAGACGTGGCGTCTAGTTATACACTTCCTTATATGACAAATGAAAGTGGCTTATACCATGCTTGGGCACATTTATCCCACTCCTCTGCAACTTTGGCAGGCTCACTGTTAGCAAAGCCGACACGGTTTTGAGCCAGGTGGTGCAACAGGGTGTAAGGGTCACTTTGAAGGGAAGGGAAACCACTTATGTAGGGCATGGCTTATAGTTTGGCTGGATGCAATGGCACAGCAGGAGTTAGAAAGGGGAAGCCACCATGTGCTTTGTGCTCAGAGGGCCCTCCTGTATCCGGGTGCGGCTGGAGGTTGTAGCTGCACCCGTAGCCCGAGCAGTGGGGATGGAGGAGGTCTCAGCCCAGCGCAAACAATTCACTAGACTTCATCCTTGCTCGCTTCTTTCCCTCCTTCTCCAACACAGAGTGGAGTGAATAAGACCGGTCCTCTTCTTATGAAAAGCAAGCTGGCTAATACAGGCTCGTCAGTCTTTATATGCTGGAGTGGGGATTTCCAAAGTTAATTCAGGTCTGTAGGGGTGAAGTCCAGTATCAATCTCTTCAAACAGACTGGGGATTTCCAAAGCTAAATCAAATTTGTAGGGACAAAGTCCAGTGTCATTCCCTTCAAACAGACCATGCAGCCTCCAGTTTGTGAGAGATATGTTAACGGGACCCTATGCATGTTCTAGCTCTGATTCTTTTATAGGTTTTCTGTGATTTTTTAGAATCTACCATTTAAGGTCTGCCATTTGTAATTTTCCTTTGACAGCTGGAGAGGCGGTGAGAAGGCAGGAGAGCTGAGATGTTACTTACTTTCCCCTTTTGGGGTATAGGCCTCATTTTATGGAACTATTGAAAGTTCTCAGTAGTTTAGTCCCTTTTTGAAGTGCCACAGAAAGTCACTGCTGCACTGATGTCATCAAAGAAAAATGAGCCGGTATTGAGCTGAAAAGTGCATAAAAAGTTTATGGATCTTTTAAAAAAGTTTTACCATGAACTGCAGCAGTGGATTTTAACTTGAACAAAACCAAATCAAGTGTTAAACCTTTCCACATTTAGATGTTGTAATGGTAACTGAAACTTTAAAGGCAGTGTTGAGAGAGGCAAAGTGCTTAGTGAAAGACCCTGGCGATGTGCACGGGAGGGGGATCCAGAGCAGGAGCAGGGCTGGGCCTGCTGAAAATCGATGCTAAAACTCAGTTAAACTAGACCAGTGCCAAGAATTTATTGCACATCTGTTTTGCCTTGATTTTATATTTAATTATCACCTGCAAAAAATCTGATTTCTAAGCATTTATTATGAAATTAATAAAAGAGTTTACAAGGCAGTGGTGTAATGCACTCCAGGGTGTGTCCTGCTGGAATGGTGCCATTTCCGAAGTTGTTGAAGTTGTTCCTCATAAAGTTTGTGCTTCAGTTTGTGGTCAGTGCAGAACAATATCCCAGGAAGAATACTGCATAGTTCTGGTAGTGCTACCTGGCAGAAAGCTAGCTGCCATGCATGGCCCCAAAATGTGTAAGGGCTGTGCATATAGCAGGCTTTATTCTGAGCCATAGGTGATACCGCACCGAAATTGTGAAGACTTCCTGATAATCACAGTTGTGCTATTTGCTTATTTCTTTTCTGGGAAATTAATACAGAAGATATACTAATATGTTAAAGTTATTTAGGGTAAGATGCATCTTTGTATATATGCATACCTATGTGTTTAAAAAGGTGAGGAGCTAATCCTAAAAGATGAGGAACCTAAGATGAGGAACTCTTTTGGAGCTAAATAAATAGTTGAGGATTTCTTAATCTGTTACTGTCTTTTCTCAACAATGTAGGCAACAGGTGGTATGAGATTAGGTATGTTTTTGAGTGTTGTGGTTTTGGCTGTCATGCAGGACTCGTATATTTTAGTACACATTGAGCACTTCCATGTAGTAGCAACCCTAGGTTCTGTGCGTGTCAACACTGTGCAGCCTTAATCAAGCAGCTTTTTCACTTATTACTTCTCTCCTTTGTATTTTTCTTTTTTTTAATTTACTTCTACTTTCCATAGTGCATGCTATTAACATCCAAACATGCTTTCTTCCAACAAGTCAGGAATTTGATCCACTCAAAAATGTATGAATGACATGCATACTTGAAGTGTTTCCTTTGGTGCATGGCCAGTATATTTTTACTTTGCCCTTTTATCCCCCTTTTTTTTCAAAATTCAGGTTAGTCCTTTTTAAAATTTCTGTTCAAAGGAAGCATTATTAAAAGTTTAAGCCTGGTTGATTGAGAAAATTTAATTAAACAGATCTCTGATGCCTACAAATGCACTTATCAATGGGATAGTTGCAGGGTGTTGGGTGCGAAATGTATATGCTGAAGTTTCTTTAAAACTTCTGTTCCTTATTATTATTATTATTTTGTTATTCAATTAGGATAGTGCCTAAAGGCTTCAACCGTAACGAATGCTTCACTGTACAGAGTATAGTACAGGCACATGGTATGATTTAGGATGTGAATGGATGATTGTGATCAATTCAGTTGTGGTAGCTTCATTATTTGCTTCTCAGATGAGTAACGATAACTGATTGTATATTAATTACTACTTTGTTGCCATCAATGCTGGCCTGCAAGAGTGGTTTAAACTGATGTACTTTTCTCTGTAATTACAGTGGTTTAGAAGTACATAATGGGCTAAGAGTTGATTACCTCAGCTCATGCAATGAATAGATGGCCCTGGGCTTATAGCAATTTGATCAACTACCTATAGCCAGAGTCTTGGAACTGAACCTCCAAAATCAAGGTACATGCAGTCAGGGAGAAAAAGACATGTTATAGGTTAAGTGCAAAAAGAAATTTTTAACGGACAGTACTATGTCCCATAATGCTGTTCCTCTCTGACTACTCTGTATTTTTCTGCTTACCCCACTAGTGCAGATCTTAGAAGTCACAAAAACTTTGCATCAAACCTTGTGGACTAAAATTTCTGCCTCCACTGCTCCAGTCGGAGAGTTATTTTGTGGCATGGTCCATTGCTCAAAGTGCTGTGGCAGTTTTTCCTTGTGGAAGGCTTCCTGAAGTGCCTCATGCTGCCCAGAAATGCAGAAACATCTCAAATATTTGAAGTCAGCACCAAGTCATTCAGAAACTAGCTGGCAACTTACCTACTTCTTTGGAGCGTAGGTGAAGTTGGTGCTTTCTGCCTGGAGCCGTCCTGAGTTGGCGAGCACAGTCACCTGCCAAGTTAGAGACACGTTCTGCACTTATCCGAGCTTCCAAAATACGGAAGTTATTCCCTTGTATAGCAGAGCAATCAGAACAGAAGGCAACATCTATATGATTAAGGTTTATGAGGTCTGTGTTCAAATACACTGGCAGATTCGATATAAATGCCCAGAATGGAATAATATAGAAACAAATCTCTCCAGAGATGTATGCACTCTGAGAACTTCAAAACCCATTACTGATGGTTTTAGACTGATTTTTTCAGGATGCTGTCTGCTTATTTGGTAGTTATTTAATGCCATGTCAAATAGATAATTGATTTGAATTATGATTTGATATGTACACATTTCCAGTTCGGCACTGGGCATATGGACTACTTTTGTACCTTTTCTCCCATGAAAATGAGCTGTTTCTATTTCAGCCAGGACTGACTGTGGTTTTCCTGTTACTATAGTCAGCTCCAAAAGTATGTTATGAAGTAAAGGACACAGCTGCTGTTCATTCACAACTTACATTTATCGACAAGCACTAGTTCCACTCTGTTATGCTAATGAAGGTAACGAATGCCTGGTAGAGGTAGTGCTCTGCTCTTCTCCCCTTGTGGCCAAAACTTCTCTTCACCTCTCCTGAAGTTCTGCCTGTCAGAATTTTAGTTTACAAAGACAGGACAAACATATGATGTGGATTTTTTTGTTGAGGCACTTGATTAATTTATTGCTTTGTAGTCTGTTTATGGAAATTTACCTGTGCAAGTTTTCTCTTAAAATAACAAAGACTAATAATGGGACCTATTAGTATTGTTAAATAATAAATAATATTATTTATATACATATCTTTTCTTCCTAGATATTACAACCTACGTAATAATAGTTCCGTAATTTCACTATGAAAAATAATTACCTAAGGACCATGTCCAGTTCCTTTTATTCATCCACTTTGAAACAAATTCTTATTTTTTTGCTTAGAATGCCAATCTGTCTGACACTATCCATTTTAAACAAATTACTTTAACTTTTGAGATATAAATATGTCATCAATTTTGTTGTAGGTGTGGAGGCCAGCAGCAGAAATCAAGGTTCCATCTGTTCTGTTCTCCAGAGTGTAATCTTAAGTTAGACTTAACATGACTGAGTTTGAAATGGACTGTGTCTGGAAAAATGGTTCCTCCTTTTGCTTAGTACATCCGTATACTTCTTAACTAACCCTTCGCTTTCTGACAAAAAGATATTTCCTTTCTTTACTTTTAAAATTTTTCCAGCAATGATATTTCCTCTATGAAACACTACTTTAAAGTTGTTACCTAGTGGTTTGGAAATGGTGAAGCCGTGGGAATTCAGTGTGTTTATACAGCGCCTAGTACAGTTATATCCTGCTCTCTTAGAAAGCAAATATTAATACACAGTTTTGCATACCATCAATGCAGGTTTTAAATGTTGCATTTTTAGACTCTTAGAACCTTAGTTCTAAAGATTCACAAGTTAGAAATTAATTGAATTAGAGCTTCAGATTCTGACTTCAATTTGTACTATCACTAGTCAGAAAAAAATAATTCTGAACTCAAAAAAATTTGTTTGAAATTAGATAACAAACCCTGTGATGTAACTTGATGCAGAGCCTGGTATAATTACAGCCATATTGTCAAGTTTATACATCAAATCTAACTGCTGCTGAGCATATCAACTCATGAAGCTTTCTTGCACTCTAGCCATTGGTGGAACTTGCAGCATACTACAGTGAGATATATAGACGTATAGTAAGGCTGTTGATGTGCAGAAAGATACCTTTGTGGTAATTAGAAAGATCATCGCTTGTGAAACCGCATATTCCTTTAGTTTTTACGTGAGAAGATACACATGTAGTATTTTTTAGTGGAAAGTTATGATACAGGCACATTGACTTTTGTAATGGAAAATAAGAGTTTTTCTCTTAAACATCAAGGAAGATCAAATTGGCAGTGTGAGGCCCTTGGCCTTCTGAGGTTTTAGCTGGTGGTATTAATTTACATATTAAAATTATCTTCCTTTATCCTGTGTGTTGTTACTTTACAGAACATTGGTTTGGCTCCTAGTGTGTAGAGTTTTTCAAACTTCTGATGTTAGTGGGTTAAGATGGGGATACCTTGCTTACAGTGTTTCCAGTCACAGATTCTTAAATGGTGAGAAGGACATGAGCCTGTCTTTGAGTTGTGTTCAGATTAAGGAAAAAATATAAAATGGGGAAGCAAGGAGAAAAATCACACAACTAAAATACTAGACTAGGTCTCAGGAAATCTGAGTTTTGTCCTTTTTTCTGTCACATCCTTCCCATTTGACCTTGCTTAAATCACTTAGATCTTTACAGTTGTTTAAACCTTTTTACACAGTCTTGTCCTTAATCTCTGTTCCATATCTCCTTAATTGTACAAGTGGATTAAAACATCCCTGTCTTCATCCTTTACCTCTATATACTGTATATATACTGTACTGTAAATATACTGTGAATTCTTTGCAGCAGTAGACTGTCAAAGAAAAGGACATAACAGCTCTTAATAGATATCACCTGCATGTCCAAGTATTACTGTAATATGCAATAACTGAAAAAAATAATGAACATTGAGCATTTTTCCCACCAGACTAATTCTAAATTTATTTTGATCACTTCAGAAATTAATGTCATTTCCCATAGTTCACAAAAGTATCAGAATGTGAGTGAGCAAATAATGAGACCTTTCTATAAACCACAAAAGCATGGACTATTTTTCACTGTCTTCTGAAGTTGACTGTAGCTAGACATAAGGGAAGAGCAGGCACTGTTATTGCCATTAAACGCTCAGTGCATCCTGCTTACATTGTCAGTGTTAAGCAAATCACCAGGTTCTTGGTTACAAGGGATTTTTTTCCCCGGGTCAGATTTGCCAGCAGTAGATTTGGTTTTTTAGCTTTCCTTCTTAGTATGGCACATG
Source organism: Gavia stellata (assembly GCF_030936135.1). Taxonomy (NCBI): domain Eukaryota; kingdom Metazoa; phylum Chordata; class Aves; order Gaviiformes; family Gaviidae; genus Gavia; species Gavia stellata. The sequence continues at coordinate 30,805,980 of NC_082602.1, forward strand.
GTCTGCTTTCTGGGATCACATGTGACTTTTGATTGAAAAAGTCACCCAAGTTCTCAAGGGCTTAGAACATTGACAATGTCCTTGATCTTTCTTGTGCTCTTCCTCTCAAACACACTAATTGTGGCTTTTAATCTTTAAGGGTTTTTTTAAGTTTCTTAAAGGATGATGGGAAGAACTTCTGTTTGTGGTATATGTTGGCTTACAGGATAGATGTTCTGTGGCTGCTTCTGAACTAGACGTGTATTTGATTGCACTGTTTCTTGCTATTGAACTCTGTTCTAATATCCATTTTTCATATGTAGTAATATATTAGTTCTCTCATTAGAAACATGCAGCCAGCTCCAATTACTCGTTCTTATGAGCAGACCTTCCTCTAAGAACGTTCCCATACTGAGATACCAAGAAGGTTGAGGTGAAGTCCATAAACACCTAAAGTTTAACCTAAGAACCCAGCCAATAAAACATGATTACAAGGCCATGGACATAGATCCCATCTTGCCAAGATTACTTGTCAGAGCACTTCAAAAGAGAGGGGGTAGGCAGAGAAGAGGAGAACAAGGATACGGTAAAATGCCACAGTTGCAGCTTTTGTTGAGTTGCTTTCACATTCTGTTACTCCATTAAGTCTTGGGCAGCATGTTCCGAGAAGTGCCAATTCTGTACTGAGCTCCAATGAAGAAAAATATGAGGTCACTTGCAAACCAACTGCAAGAGAGTATGTGCTGTTGTTGCTCCTCCAAGTCACGCCATTTTAAGCTCATTTTTAAAGATAAAATGTCACATTAGAAACATTTGATTTCTGGTTTCATGGAAATGCTTCAGTATGTGCTTTCAAAATAATGATGATTTATATTTTTATTCCTTTTTATAGACTTAATGTGTACAGTGATTGAGGAGCAAAACCTTAATGTTAGGGTACTATTTAAGTACAGATTTCTAGTGTTCATGAAAGAGTATTTTTGTACACAGAGAAATGAACTCCGTTGCTGAACATAACTTTTCATTCCACTTGACACGTTCATTGTATGTATTGTGTATCCAAGAGTCTCTAGACACACAACTGAAACTTGCTTCATGGTATATACCCAAACAGGATATCATAGTTCAAGTGCAATTAAGGGTCATCACATGGTTGTGTAGTTGAGGAAATAGGTCAAAGGCACTTCTATGGAATTGTGGGGGGGAAGACTGTCTCACATGACAAAGCATATGGAAACCATACATTTTTCTTCACCTGGTCTGTTTCATTTAAATCTATGATGTCTCCAGTCTTCGAAAGCCAGTATTAAACACACCTATCTTCCTATCTCACGTGCTGTTGCTAAGCTCTTGAATAGGTGAAAGGATGTTCAGTATAACAGAAGATCCTTAAATTGACCACAGTGGTATGTTCTAGTTGAGGAACTTAGTAATGGCTTGAGCTTTGGTAGAAATACGTGGAAGAAGATGATATTCAAGCCAACCTGCTAGAGTCTGGCCCTTATGTTAGATCCTTCCTTCCAGCATAAGCAAGGCAATGGAAGGTTATTCAAACTTTGTAGGTATTATTAGTAAAGACATGGATTGACCAAATACGCCATGTTCACCTTGGAGAAGGATTTTGCCAAATACTAAAATATTTCAATGTTCTTATAAGTGGATGGGTATTATGTGGGTTATATTTTGGAATTCCCAGAGGAGAAGCACTGGTATAATGTCTAACAGATAGTGACAGAGGTGATGTCTAAATTAAACATTCATGCTCCTTCACATGGCTATTTGCTGAAATATTTATGTTGGAATATATTTCATTCTTTTTTATGATTAAAGTTTGCACAAAGTATGCATGTTTGTTTATGCCCCAGAGATTAGGGTCAGTGCTATGATGTGAAAGGCAACTGATTAGATGCTACTTTGGTTTAACAATTATGTATTTATTTATTCATGAGGTTTCAAGTAAGTTTAAAAGTATATTATTATTTTTTACCTTTATAAACAAAATTGTGCATCTTGAAATCTCACAGGTTTCTATAAAAGGATAGCTATTAGAAGTACAGAAAAACAATGGATAATGAACTATAAAAAAGGCAATCCTATAGCACAGCTTGTATTCAGAAACTTTAAAAAAATTCTGTAAAGTTTAATAGTGGTAATTGGCAACCTTATTGATGGGCTTCCTTTTATCATGGTGATTTTTTAGGTTTGATTAACATAGCATTATGATTAACAAACACGGTTGGATTTTTGCAGAATTTTCCCGTGTGTTGAAGCTTAAAACTTTAAAAATCATTTGGTCACAAGTGTTTCTACCAACTGCTTCTGACCCTTCCGTGACAGATACTGTTTTCAGTTCCAATCTCTGTAAGTCCTAATATCTAGCTTACCTCTTAAGCTTGCAAATTTGACTTATATGGCACTCCTAAGAGCTAACGTTCCCTGAGTATCCACACATCCCCAATTCTTTTCACTTATTAACAAAACCTTTTTTTGTTTTATCATAGTTTTTCCCATTCTGAATGCTGCTTCAAATATTTTCCAAGTCTGTTGCCTCTTTGCGTTATCTTTGCTTGTTTTATCACGCCAATAGCTTCCCATCTTCTAGCTCATCGGAAACAACCTTTAAAGTACTTTCTGTGCTAGCCTCGACTCAGTTCTTGTCTCCTGTTCTTTATCAGGTGATTGAGTGCACAGTTGGTCAACTAATGATGATTGCCTCCATCACCCGCAGAGTGGTTTTGGCTATTCTTCCACATGTAGCGCCTCAACAAAAATTAACCCCGCTCGTGTATTATGGGTGTGATTTCATGCTATAACTAAACTAATCTAATGGCGAGCTGCCACTGAAAGGCACAGGTACAGACCTCCTCATCTATACAATAACAGGTAATTTACTTAATACATGCAGGGTAATTTGCTGAGACCTCTTGATGTAGTGCTAACTTCACATTTTGAGGTATTTACACTTACTGAATTGAAAATTTACCTTGCAGCAGAAATGGGAGGAGGCATAATGGTCAAAGCCTCCGTTCTGAAATAACTAGTCATCAGATACAATGGAGGAGAATACAGTGAGGCATGGCTGAACGAGGGGAATATAAAGATAATGTAATGACTGTTTCTGTGCTCTCCCATCCTGAGTTGTTGTTAATCCAAGCCCTGACGTGAGTCAGCTCAGCCCAACTGGTTTCTCTAAAGTATGGCAAACAGGAGTAGAATAAATGTCTGGGAAACATCCATATGGAAGCGTGCCCAGCTCGGTCCCTACTATTGCAAGCCGTTAGACCTGCATGGACACGATTTTCCCATGTCTGGCTATCAGTGGGTTTATGGCCATTTTGCCTCAGGAGCTTGATACGATGATACAAGGTATCTGGATGCGTGCCTTAAGCTGTTTCTATCCAGAGTTTCAGTAGGTGTTTAATATTTTGCAAGGGGTTTTTTTCATTGTTTGTGTGCACTTTCGTCACATTTTTCACCTGATTTTTTCAGACCTTCAAAGCTAATTGTTGATGAAAATGCTAATTTTATTAAGTGGTTTATGAAATTTTTATTCTTAAGTTTATGATGTTGTCTTTCATTCCAAGGTGATTGCTTTTTCCCTTTTTGACCTCTGTTGGCTGAAAATCTTGCGTTATTGCTGTTTGACTTGAGACTAAGCAGTGTTCATAAAATGTACCTATATCTATGTATTTTAAACATTGATTTTTATCAGTCTTCACAAATAGTTTGAAGAGCTGTATTACAAATGCCAGTGTATTTATTAATTCCTGTTATAGAGGCCAACTTAGCAAATTAATTTTTTTCATTGTTCTTAAGTCTGACATTTTGACATGGAGACCATGGTAATATTTGCATTCTCTGTTCTCAGCCTGTTTGCTGTCAGTATATCATGACACTCTCCCACAGACTTCATAAGATTAGATTATCCTTAATTGCCCACCTGTCTTTTAACACTGGTTCCTGGTTTTGTACCCAACACAGGAGTTAATATCGGGACGCTTCCAAGTGAAAGAAGTTATGTAATTTGCAAGAGATTCTTTCAGGAAAGTTATCTGATTACTGAAGATGGGCTACCATAATTAGGTAACTCCAGTTAAAATAACTGAAGCCCAGATAAGTTGAGTTTTAGCTCAAGTTTGTGGCTCAAGGTAAATCACTCTCCTGTAGGCTGAAGTCATTGCTATCCAAAGTTGAAACTTGGGTATTTTGTACAATTTCCTATTTAAAATGAAGACTTTATTTTGACATTACAGACATGTCAAGGCTAAATTCAGTTCAATAATTTTATCATTAAACATTTATTTTAAGCTAGGTTCCTTCCTTTCCAATGTCAGGAGACCAGTCTTCCTGGACTAGTACAGACATTTTTGAATATCCCCCTAAGTGAACATTAGCAAGGAATGAATGAGAAATGAGACGTTTTGATGTTTTGAAGAGACTGAAGGCAGACAAAATACGGTTTACTGAAGATTGTATGAAGGAGCACCAGGGTCTTTACTTGATAAACAAATCCAAATCACTGAGATGAAAGCTTAATTCTGGAAATAAATGGGGGCTTTTTGATTGGCAGTTTTTATATATTCTAGTCTCCCCATTCTGGGAACACATTGTTTTGAATTGATCTAGGTAGAATTTACTATTTCTTAAGCAGAGAGATTACCATCAACAGTTCATAGTATTTGACAAAATATTTCTTCCTGTAAAGGAAGATTTTTCCAACACATCTCTGAAATACTGTCACCTGTTACTTTTCCTAACACATATAAGAGGAATGAACAGCTAACATGTACTATTGGAAATCAAGCTAAAGAAGCTGAACCCTTTTTCTTCATACTGGCGTTCATGTTTAATATTAAGACCAGTTATCCTCCTATAATTCCTACTAGCTTACTGAAGCTTCTGTAAAGAAGATTAAATTTTTTTACAATGGTGAGATGTTATGTGCTTTGATAAGGAAATGTTTCTTTTCTGTAAGTCAGTTGTTAGTAATACAACAATTATTTGATAATATTTCATTCACAATGGCATGCTTAAAATAGTTGCTGCCAATTCATTTTTAAGAAAATAATTACTTGTTTCTAAGATCCCTAAAGAAATAATTATGTAATAAAAAATTACATGATTGACATATTCATTACCTATAACAACTGCAAGTATTCCTTGAATTTTTAAGCAATTTTGTAGGTTTTTATATTTAAATATTGAAACCTATTAAAATTGCCCATGGAGATTTGTGGGAGAGGTTATCTATGGGCCTCTGCTAATTAATTATGATATATTTTACTTCCATGTGATTTGTCACTACTAGTCCTGTAAGGACTACAGGAAAAATCATTTGTTTAATCTGACTGGGACCTTGTGGCATTTAATTGTAAGCATAACTGTGATACAATAAATCCAAATGAATTTGGACAGTGATTAACAGGGAGCTCCTTGATATGGTAATGAGATTAAAAAACTGGTTCCTAAGTGTTTCTGTGGATTTCATTAACATTTTTGCAACTAAACAGTTTTAGGATAAGAGCGGTTGCTTGTTGTTGACCAGTATACATTATTGGTTGAAAGTAACCTGCATGAAGATATTTGTTTTTGTCTATGTATAATGTAGAGATTTTTATATATATGTATATATGTGCATATATGGAAAATGTACAAAGAAAATACAATATGGATGACTTATGCTGCATTTAATTACGATGAGCCAAACAAAAATACACCACAGAGCTAACCTTATTATTACATATATTTCAAGCATCCTAAAATATACTAGTGAACTAATCACAGATATGTAGTTCCTGCTCTGAAAGCTTATTATCTAAGACACCTGCAAATATTTAGACATCTGCATAGCTTTACTACTGTGAATAGTTCTACTGATTTTGTTTATCTGTTTTTGTAGGATTTATGCCCAAATTTGTCATTACATGGCAAATTTACAACATGAAAAAGAAGGAAGAAAAAAAACAGAAGTTTGATATGGTTATTCAGAAAGCATATATGTTGATCCTTTCAGATGCTTTGTCATCACATTGCTAGAAAGCTGAAATTTTAAAGAATATATTTATAATTTTGCTATTTATCAGAATTATAATAAAACTGTAGAGAAGATAAAGAGTATTTCCATTAACAGCATCAAACTGCTACTGGACTTCAAGGCAAAGGAATTTTTTGTTTATTTATTCTTGCAACTCGCCTTCTGCTTTTTTTAGTCTTTTTTGCAAAACTTGGCTCATCCTCTGCTGTGCCGATCTTTGAATGGACTTGATATCATCTCCAACTGTTTGATCATCTTTCTCTTCTTTATTCTTTTAATACTTTTCTCGCTGAAAAACAATTTTGATTAATTGGAAGATTGAAACCCTGATTCTTTGTAACCAGCATTCATGTAGTAATAGTGCGTTTTTCATATTCTGGGAAAACGCTTTTCCGTGCTCTAGAAGGAAAAATGGTTCAGTTCCTACAGCTTCTCCATTCCTCAGTGTTGTGATTGCTAACCAGAGGTCACTATCAGTTGTCATTGCAACTTTGTGTTTCTTCACCAGTAGAAATCAGACTGCACCACAAAATGGAGACCTAGCAGAGGTTACTATTTTGATGAACAAGCAAGACTTGAATTTGAGACTTACTGCCAACCCTCCGTGCATTACATTGCCCTTTTGACTTCAGCTCAGGGAAATCTTTAGTATGAGAAACACATGGTATTTGGGTGCTTGCTTGTTCATCTGTTTGTTTTCCGTTACGTGAAAGGAGGAGGGTATAGTTCAGTTGGAAGGGGAACTGCTTAATACTGTCTTAGGGGATGCTACGGATCTCTAGCTGCTTCATCTGCCTGTGTGCTGACGTTTCTGTATGGAGCTCAACTTAGCACCTAGTACTTACTAGGCCTTCTACAGCCATCAAGCTCTACCGAGGAGGTCTGTTCTTTGTGCTGCCATGTAAGTTTGTCCGCTGCGTTCCTTGCACCGTTTATTTCTTTGTGTCAGTCGTTTCCTTAGCTCCCTCCGGTTTGTGCTGTTCCATGAAATCCTCGGAGAAGGAGCTTCAGGGTGTCTTAGAGCTGATGCGATGGCAGTCCTGTCACCAGCATAATACTGGTTTCTTGTTTCCATTTGCTTGCAGAATTAGAGAAAGGGCTTTGAGGCATCTAACCCTCCTACAGCTCCAAGGCAGGACCCATGATGCGAGTGGTTTAGCTAGTTTTGTTTTGTTTTTAATCTGGATTGCAACTTCATACTTGGATTGATTTTTATCTTTGGGGAAGAAAATGTAGACTTATACTAACAATGGGTAGACATTCAGGCCACAAATGGTGATGTGACCTATGTTCTTTTACTGTCCCCCACACAGAGCTTTCTTTGCCTTCTTCATTGGAAGCCTAGATGTAGAAATGATGGTGAGAACTGGCCAAAGGCAAAGCTGCATATGTCTTGTAATGGGCTGGATTAGAATTCGTGGTGGTGTCCCCTGAGCTCCCATGATACTGTGATGCAGCAGATTTATTCAAATCAATAAATGAAGCATTTTACTCAATTAAATATCAGATGTTATTTCTATAGGACATTTACTGCTATGTGCTGTTTATGTAGAGGTTACTGCAGCTGCCCAACTTCAGCTCCCTGTTTGCTGCATAGCTTGTGTTAGGGAAATTCCATCAGCAAAGCTTGATGTATTGTCAGCTCCCATCAGCCAAGGTTTTGGTACCTAAAGAGGTGGGATTAAACACATACTGATGGTAGTGCTAAAATCTGCAGCACAGCAATGATTAACAGTAGTGGTTAAACAGCCAACAGTCCATTGTTTTGATTACAGCCAATAATTTGATGCAATCTTCATTGCAGTGACATCACAGTCATTATTTCAGACTGTTTGCAAACTCGAAAACATAGTCATGTCATTACAAATTGCTTTCATTTCATGTCTATGAAGATTTTCCTTGCGACCACGAGAGTTAGAAACAGGTTTCTAAAGAAACGCTTAGATGTTGCAGCTGAATATTGCAGCAGAGAGTGAACGCTGCATCAAATTCTGCTTCTGTGTTATCGTGGAATATGCAGAACTGTGTTCAAAGGTTGCACAACCACCATAGTCTAAACGTGGTGGGCTTTTTTTTCTTTTTTCTCTTGAGAGGCATACGATAAAAGGGCTGTGAGCTACCTAGACCTCAGAGTTGCTTAATAGCTTGTGGGAGCTAGCTACTTGCCAATTTTAGAGCATTGGTCTATCTGACTTAACCACATGTAGACTTACTGGCAGGTCTACTCAAATCAGTGGTGTAATTATTTACTTCTTAAAGAGAAAACAGGCTTACATTATAATGACCTTACAATAACTTTCAGTTTTATGTGGAGAAAAATAAACAGTTGTCATTTCCTTGTTATTTTGAGGTTTGAGCCTTTACCACAAAGGTTTTAAATATTTACTAACTGCTATGTTCTCTGAAATTTCTCTGTTTAAAAATACAATGAATTTATTCAGGGAAATCTTCCTGCTGCACCAAGCTTCACAATCTTGGTTATAGGACATTATAAATGAATGTCTTTCCCCTCCATTTTTCTTGGTATTACTTGACTTCTAATTCATTCAAACTGTTTATTACTTTTAGTATTTTAGCTGCCAGCTAAAATTTCAAAACATGAAGGCTATTTTTTTATTTGTGATTCAGCCGTGTTCCTAGAAAAAAGTATTTTTGGCATTGGAAGAAGAAATAAGTTTGCCAGTGTCCTATCTGAAAAAGAATTCCACATCAGAATGCTCCCTGAGAATTAAATTGTGTTGATATCAGTGAAACTGAGTAAAGAAGTGTTTACTTATTTCTGGTTTGTTAATGTTATTTTTTTTAATATGACCCAAAGAGGAGAAAGTGTTCTTATTTAACCAAATATTAATTGCTCTCTGTTTTTCCTGCTTTGCCTGACACTGATGATTAGTAATTCCATTTTTCCTTTTACACCTTTTTGCTTATTTCTAGTAGTTACTCTGAGGTCGTGAGCACTCAAAGGACATTAAAAAGAGATGAAGCAGTAATTTGGCTATCGCGAGGGAAGGAAGCAATTCTAGGACAGTAGTACGGCACTAATGGTCTGGTGGAGCTGGCCGTAGGAATGATGAACTTTGGAAGTGTTTTGTAAAGCAAGAGTTGCATCACTTCAGTTTCTGGTTTCTTCTTCTAAAGGTATGACCCCTGAAGCTAGTCAGTAGTTGGGCTTTGTCCTGGGAAATGCTACCATTTTGTCCCTTTTTATTTCCAATCAGAATGGAAAGTTAAAACAGCCATTATTTCTTTTCCTCACTGAACAGGAAGCTCTGCAGAGTTTTGGCTTGGAAACATGTGAATGTTTTGTTTTGTTTTGTTTGGAAATCTTGAAATGAAGCTTTTCAGTGTTCCCAAACCATGTTGAACTATTTCATTCTGGTTTGACCTTAACCTTTGTGATCCCAAATTGCTACAGGGCTCTGTGGTAGTTGTAGGCCTAGCATGTAGTCTTGCTGCTGGCACACTGAATGACTTTGGCTTCCCGGAGGTAATGCATCTCCCTGATCCATCACATCAGTTAGATCAGCTGACACAGGTGACAAATTACAGAGTTTAAGATAAGACCTTGGATTCAACCATTTTAGTTAGATCTGGCAGAGAAAATGTCACTGTACACCAGTTGGAGGTTAATGTCCAAAGAGCTTGGGCAATGGGAAAGAAACTGTGAGTACTTCCAAATGTCTCCATGCCAAGTGAGCCAAGCTTCGGACAGTTTGTCTGATTCCTACCTGTAGCAGATGAGGAATGCTCACACATGTTTTGCCAGCTCTGCTGTCATGATGATGGTACCTGTAACAGGAAAGCAGGAGCCTTAACAAGATACATGGTAGGGAAAAGAGAGCAGCAGTCTGATAATAGCATCTTAAATCACTTCAATCATTTGCTAAGTAGACCTATTCTCAAGATATTGTTGGATTGAAATTCTCTTTTCTCTGTTACTCCCCCCTATATGAAAATGAGAGCACAGTAGCTCAAGGTAAAGTAACTCAGTACCAGAAAGAAACTTTTTGTTTTGATTCAATATGTCTAGTCTGGTTTAGATAAAGATGAATTTAAAGCAAAATTAAAAACTCTCAGTAAATTTCTTAGCTGGCTGTTAACGCGGTTTAGCATGAAGAACTTCACAATATTTGGAGTACTGTGCTATAGATACAATTTAAATTTGTATTTGTAGATTATAGCATTAAAAAAAAATCTTCAAACTTCAAAAATCCTATGCCTTCCATGACACTGTGTAAGCAAAGGCTCCCCTCTGTGAGGAATGGTGTGTGTGAGCAGACTGCTGTGCCTCAGCTGATGGGCTCCGTCCAGTGCTGCTTGGCCAGACTGTGGGTAGGTCTCCCAACACTCCTTTCAGCTGAATGAGCAGCAGCACACCCATTTTATAAATGAGTAAACAAAGGCACTGAGAATGTCGAGAGCTGGTGTCAGGAGCACGTGTGTGGTATTTGCTTTCAAAAGCTGGGTTTAGTAATGAATAAAATGCTAAAAGAGAAGGCTGGAACATTTTTCATAAATGACATTTTTTTCTTGTATGTAGATACAAAATTTTTTTATCTAGAGATGTTAAAGTCATTAAACCTAATATTTCTCATGTTCGTGGGGGGAAAGAGCAAACAGAACAGCCTGGCTTTGCAAATTTTTAAAATCCTCCCTGAAATAGTACAAAGGAACTTGCCAAACATGTAAGAAATCATATAAAATTTATTTACACTGCTTGATCTCCTTTTAGTCTGGATAATCATCATATTGTTAATTCCTGAATTGACAGGTGCTAAGTATGTGATAGCAAAAGCTGATGGGGAAAAAAAGTCGCCCTCTTTGTGGTGATCTAGTGTACTGGAGAGATGCAGCCCTTGTTCAGCTGCGGTTTCTTAACGGATAATGCTCCTTTGGGCTGGAGATGGGGGTTGAAAGGGAAAGCGGAAACTTCCTCATTTGCTTTTGTCGTAGTACGTTCTCAGTTCATTATCCAAGGTGTGTGAAAAGAGAGTCATGTACTTGGAGCCTCAAATACCACTCTGTATGTTTAAGCATCTCAGCATAGGTCAAGAAGTATATGCAGTGTACTAATTTGGGAATTGTGGGGCGGGTGGTTGTTTTGGTCTTGGTAATAGAAAATGCAGGTCATCTTGGGTGGGGAAAGTAGGTATATTTTTATGCGGAGCCCAATACTAACAAGTAAATATTTACCTTGGAGCAGTAATGTCATGTTACCATGCTATTTCATTGTAGGAAAAAGTAAAAGGTAAATGTTTGCTTTTTAGTTACTGTCCCGGGAGCTTTTAATATAATACTGTTTAAAATCCTTATTTGTATCTTAAAAAGGCAGTTTTCTCTTTATACAGAGAAAAGACAGCAAAGACAACAGTAATTCAAACTTCCCTTAGGCTCCACCATGGTGCAATAGCCCATCCTGGAATAACAGCCTCTAATGCTCTCCTTGTTAATGTTTATTATATCCTCAGCCTTTCTGCCTCAACTACTAGCATGGCTGTTAGCTGGAAGGAATTTTGGTGGTCGTTTTTCTGATAGGGACATCAGTTCAACTGGAAGTGGATTTCTGCCTCAGAAGACTTATCACTCAGCGGTGACTTGTGGCCGTGATTGCCATTCCTTGTTTCTGCTATTGTCTTGTAGGGGACTAATGCAGAATCCTACTGCTTATTCTGTAGATATCTGCCTGCATTTTTAGTTACCTGGATTATAACGAACGACAGAACCAAGTTCGTCTTCAACAAAATTGAACGTGATACCTTTTAGACTTGCTCTACATACAGAAATGAGATTAATTTTGGGTGTGCCAGTCACAATTAGAAAAGATACTCCAAGTATATTACCTTATTAGAGATACTTTTTTCCTAACCACAAAAGCCAATGAATGGTCAGTCATCTTTGCAGCTATTGCAAGTGATTTGCCATGTCTTTTGACAGAAGTGGAATTTTATTTTAGGTGACTTAATCATGGACTCTTGGTAGGAGTGAGAATAACGATAGAGTATGGTCTATGACCTTGTCCTGTCAGTGCCGATAAACCAGACTATACATTCAGATTTCAAACAAATGAAAGTTTCTGTCAGTAATCCTGGGGGTGATTTCTACGACTTCCTTGACAGGAGTATTGAGACAAAAAAAGCTTCTGAAAACTTCCTTGGAATGATACTAAAAGATAAAGCTATGTGCAGGTGAACAGGTTATAATGAAGGTGCGTCCCAGCACAGTGAGGGCAGCAAATAGTGATCTGCAAAAAGACCACCAACGGTAACGCCAAAAGCAATGGTAGGAGGATGGTACTGTGTTTTGGCACAAGCATATGGTAAGTGGCAGCAAACCATGAGTAGATTTTGTGAGCTGAGCTACTCAGGAATTATTATATTTGTGTACAATGTTTATTTGCTAAGCTTTATGGTCAACTTCATTACTCTTCATTTTATTCATTATTATGTCACTGAGCAGTAACTTGTTAAAAGATTAAAAGTTCCAATTGGTTGCTCATGCCTAAGGTATGTAAATGGTTTGCAGCACCGGCAGTAATTTACTGACATTCTGGCAATTTGCACTTAAATAGTTTATGCACGTGCATATACATGCACACAAGCACAGTGTAAATGCGTAATTTTTTTAGAAACCCAGTTCAGTGCAATTAGCTCTTAGTATAAAGGACCTGATCCTACAGTCGTGATGCACACAAAAATACCTTTTATTTCTTTGCAACTGACCGGTTTAAAATGTCTGTAGGAGAGAGCCTAAGAGGAGAGCATTGTTTTTTCCAAAGTAAAAACAAACAATGAAGAGGCAAATTCCAATGCTCCTATAAAATCCAAGGTGCAACAGTTAGTACAGAGTTTCTTTTGATGTAGACATAATCAGAATTTTCTCAGAACCAGTTTTTCAAATAGGTTGCATGTGTTTATGGACATGTGCACAAATACACATATATGCACACACAATTGTAAATGTAGATCTTTGTGCGTGTATGTGCATATATATATATTCAGGCATATAATTTTAAATCAAGTTTTACCCTTCTCACACTCAACACATACTTCTTATTTGCATCTAGCTTTAGAAATACTGCTTGTGAATAGCGATAATTCTTTTGTTACAAAATTGTTTTTTGACACCAGGCTGCTGTATCCTCAAATCTAGTACAAATGCTCACATTTTGAAGCTTTATAGGCAGCAGTTCCATGAGCACAAACTTATTAAATGCCATCTTTGAAGACCAGGTCTCAAACACTCGCTAATTATTCTCTCCTTAGAGAAGAGATGTTTCCTCAACGAGACCTGCAAAATCATGCAGTACTACATGAATTCAGATACCATAAGGCTAGTATGAGACAGTAGCCTTTTCTTACTAAGTTAAATTACAGATTTGGCTATAAAAGCAGATTTTTCAAAACTCATTAAGTGATTTTATACAGTCTGCTTGCCTTTATACAAGCACCAGGTGTTCCTCTCTTTCTTTCAAGTAAAAAAAAAAAAAACCCCAAACCAGAACACTTCATCATTTAAAACTAGACAGAGGTCATATCTGTTAAGAGTTTTTGGAGATTACAGAACCAAAGACGTATCTTTAAAAATACGAAAATTATTTAGTTTCATTGAAAATTATTTAGTTTCATGACTTCACAGTATTGGAAGTAAAAAATGAAATATATCTGTAACACTGAATAATACAGATTTTTTATCAAACTCTGCAGATAACAGAAAATGTTTAAAGACTTTGAAAAAACATTTTTGCATAGTTAAAACCTAAGTTACACAGAGAGAACAAAAATTATGTAGACTGTGTATGCCACCAGTTACGGTGTTATTCGAACAGTCTACACTGGAAGAAATGGGTTCCAAATCATCAAATAGACAAGACTGCTCAATTGATGTGAATCATTAATGAACAGATAGTAATTGAATGAAGGTTTCTTTAAACATACATTTTTGAAAATGAATGAGAGAAAAAGCATTTGTTTTCAGTTGAATAAGAAGCATACTTCAGAAGGAATTTTATTTGAAGGATTGGCTGATTTGCTTTTAATTAGGGCAAATTCTAACAAAATGGTAGTAAATAGTCATCTAATTTAAGGTATAGTATGTATAGAAACAGGTGAACAGCCTTGGAGAAGTGGTAATGGATAAATGCAATCATTCACTTCTGAAATCAATTGGTTCCTATAACTCGGATTGGTAAACACTGAATTTCATTATTAGTTGGTAGAGATTTGTGTCATAATTTTGATATGCTTCCCTGGTGAATGGATACCCCAAAACTGTAAGAACAATTAGCAGCCTTTTAGCCATTCATGTAAATAAGGGAGGGAGGGTGGGGACATTTGTAAAGAATTGTAGTAACCTACAAATAAGGATCCTACATATATCTCAAAAATCCTAAGGAAATATGAACAAGGAAAATGTTACTGCTTGATACTTACTAATTCTTTCACTGAATACCCAAGTGAAAATGTTTTGCCACCTTTTATTAGCACAAAATTTCTTACACGCAGTAGAAGCAATTTGCTTATAACCGTGATAACGTAATCACGTGATAATTTAGGTTTAGAAGGATGAGTAATACCTTTTTATTTCACCACCCATTTTTTTCCCCAGATCTATTGGACAATCTGATTAAAAATGTTACTTTTCTCTCCAGTGCTGCTTTACACAAAGGTGGCATTCTCTCTAGAGGCACTTCTGGGAAGTGAAGATGTGTTGTTATAAGGTTGCATCAGAGTGAGAACACGGTGCTTCATTTTGTGACTTCTGCCATTGTTTTAGCTTTCTGGAGTGTCCTTGAATACACACATTTTCAATGAGCAAATGGCTTTGCTCTGAGGACCAAAGCTGTAGTAAGCTTGTTGTGTGTGTTTCTCAGGGCGTGATACTTCTTTATGATCTATTGTATTTGCCAAGGTTAGGTTAACTTTTTCCTAGATTAACTGATAAACCTAAAAATAACTAGTTTTTATTTATCAAATAAATACAGGAGTTTGTGGTTTTTGAATGAGGAAGTTGTTTGCTTCTTTTTTGCCTGGTGGGGTTTTTTCCCTCTGCTCTGCATAATAATGGGATGGAAAAGACGGTGCAAGCTACAAGACCTAAAGCAGTAGCAAGGAGAGACAACATTATAACATCTTTTTTCGATTGTTAAAGTTTCTCCTTTTGGCCTACAGAGGCAGAAAACACAGTCAGTCTCGCCAGGACATAAATCCTTTCTCTCTGATAAACTCAGAGACCATTCCACATAAGCTAATAGTGACTGGCAGGGGATAAGCTGTTCCAGGTTCGATGAGAACCAAGCACTTTCTTTTTACTTTGGCATGTAAAATAACTATTGAAATCCTGAAGTCGGTTGTGAAAGTGCCAGGGATTTTTTTGAAACCAGGGTAAAACCCTCAGGGATTTGTGGCAAGAAATGATTCTGCACTGGTCAGTGAAATACCCTGAAGAGTCTCGAAGGTCTTCTGCATATGTATTTTCCATTTGTCTATGAGCAGAATATTTCAGAAAAAGCTAAACCAGAAGTATCTCTGCCATTTATTACCATATGCAAAATAACATAAAGGAATGTGAAACCACCAGAGAATTCTGAGAACTGAGGGTCCAACCAAGCTGTTACTTGTGACTTGAAGTTCATAATCAGATAGATTTCTAAGATGGTCTCTTTTATCCTAATTCTGTTTTCCTACATTTAATTCTTTATGTCTAAGAACTGGAGAGCAGAATTTCTCTTATTTTTGGTTACTGATAGACTTATTCAGCTGCAATTACAGGCAATGGGCTAGATTCAGGAAAAGAGAAAGCATTTGGTGTTTGTAGGGAATTACTTATTTTAAGTAAACCTTTCAGAAATGCACAAGTTTTGTTTTTTTTTTAAAGAGCTAAAGAAGAGTATTGAAATGCAGTCAGATAAATTGGTGGTATTTCTTTCCTCTTGTTCTGTTCTTCTTTCTCTGCCATGTCTTTCCATCTTACACATACTCATATATGGACTTTTTCTTTCTCGCACAGAGATGTACTGGCTTTTAGTTTTCCAACTTTAAATTGATTAGAACACATTAATTTTTAAATAAGTGTCACATACCCTTAACCAAGCACTAAAAGGTTGAGAAGGCTTCATGGTGTAAAGTCTGATCCAAAACTCAGTGAGAAGAATTTTAAAAATGTGGGCTGCCCTTCATTAGCCCTCATGATATCTCTTGACAGGCAATGTGTGCGTACGTTGCCATGCCAGGCCAGGGCAAGACCAGCTGCCATGCACCATTTACCCTCTGTCAGCAGCTTCAGTCAGAGCCCGGGCAATACTGTACACACGAGTCTGTCATGCGTCAGCATCAATTAGGCTCAGTTTGCTGCGCTTGGGAAAAGCAACAGCCCTACTATTAACCATTTTTCTTCTTTCCTCCCACCCATGTCCATTTGACTCTCCAAACAAACTGTTTGATTTGGCAGAAGCATTTTCATAGCAATTTTTGCAAATAGTAATTGCAGCTTGTTTTAAAATAAGTCACTAGTTCAGATGAGTTGGTTTCACTGCAAGAAATTGGATTTATTGGTACTGTTGTTTAAATGGGGAAGTTAGATACAGTCTGTGCTCTTACAACCATTCAAATTTTCCCTTTCCTTTGTTACGAAGAAGTGTTGATCTCTGCCTGTCTGTATGCATGTATAGAGACTTACATATATACCCATGCACATACACACACAGATTATAATAGTGAGCTTTAAACGTATTGTAAGGCCAGGGGACTAAAACATTTCATTAAAACTGTGTCTTCTGACCTTCTTGTATTATATACTCAACATGTTTTCAATTTTTCAATTGTAGATATGTTTTTGCATCGTTGTTGTTCTGGGTATTGTTGTTTGAAGAGCAGGGCTAAAATTTCCCCAACTTCGTGAGAAGCCAACATGTGTGGTCATGCCTAAATTTGACTCACTATTTTGTGGCTTTTCACCGCTATTATGGAGGGGGTGGGGAGCAAGACGACCACCCATGGTGTGTTCTCGTCAAGCAGCGCGGTGAGCAAATGAGTTTGCTGATGTGCAATGAGTGTTAAGAGAACAACCTCTTCTGGCAGAGTTTTCAAGCACTTCCCTCCTTCCCCCCTCCCCAAATTACAGCTTCTTCCTCTGTGTAAGTACAGAACACCCATGACTATTTATGTAATAAAAGAGCTACTGTGTACTTTAATGGATAGTTAAAGACATTTTCACGGGTCTGTATCCACATGGGATTTATAGAGACTTATAGGCCTGGTCAGTTTGTAAAATCGTGATAGCCCAAGAGACTGTTGTCAGATGTTGGTAACAAGACAGTGTTTGAAAGGAATCAAAACAATATAAATCCTGTGAGATCTGTGGCAGCAGGATGGGTTTTAATGGAGAGGAAGACAGGGTCGACCACCACACAAGAGAACAAGGAGAAGAAAGTGGTTTTTCTCTTTCAAGCTTGCAGCAGCAGCAGGGGTAAGCAGGTTTCTAAAAAGAATCTCATCAGCGGATCAATCCAGTGTAACAGATGGAGTGCACAGATATTGTCTATCAGATTTCCATTGCATGTGGCAAACAAATACATTGTCGCAACTGTTAGCAGCAAAACTTTTCCTTTTTTAACATCATAATTACCAAGAGTTGAAAAGAGCTGTGGGTTAATGATTTCCTAACAATAACTATAGGGGGTTTGGTGGATAGTAACTTCCCCAAGGAATACATTAGCAGGAGATATAAAGTCACTGAGCATCTTGAATGGAAGGGTTTGGATCCGCAGAAATAACTGCCTATAGCAGTGCATTTTGAACCGTGGAAATTTTCCTAGGAGAGAGACTGGACTGGATCTTCATCTGCTGTAATTGGCAGGTTTACACTGCAGACAGTGGAGACAAACCAGTCCATACCAGCTCGAAGTTTTGGGCTTTGTTGCCTTTATAAAAACATCTGCAAAAGAAAGATTTGGAAGGGCTGAGAACGATTCAGTGTGCATGCACAGTTACAGCCATAAGAGGCAAGGTGTGAGGCTATGAATTAATTTCCCAGTGTTACTAATATTGTTGTTTTTAATTAGATGTTAATTTTGTTAAGTCTTGATGCAAGTATCAAAGTCTGGATGCAAATATCATAGAATGGTTTGGGTTGGAAAGGATCTTTTAAAAATGATCTAGTCCAACCCCCAAATACGTAATGGGTCTGTCAGCATGTTCTGCATTGTTTCATTAATGTCGGAACAGAGAGAATGAAAGTGAAGTGATAGCTCTGGAGATGGGGAATGACTGCATGGCACTCTCAGTGTTGGTGTGAATGCCATATGTTTAGAAGTGATGGGTGTCATGGATTAAATGGATAAACTTTTAACAAGAACATAAGTCACAATTAATTTTTGTAAATAACAATTTTGGGGCCTAGTAAATACGTAGTTAAGAACTAAAAGACCATGGTTTAGTTACCATTTAGTTACAGAAAGTACCTCAGACGTATGGCTGGATCATTTAAAAAGTTTCTCTAGGCTCAGAAAAACCAAGTGGGTAATAGGGTGAGTTAATTCTGTGAACTAACTGGAAAAGGATCAGCCGCAGTTGAAGGCACAGCTCAGTTGCCCAGACATACAGATCTGTGGCCATTTAAGATGACACAGGGCATCTCCCGTCGTCCTGCCATTCCAAAGGAAGGCAGGTCTCCCATAGATCCTTTATCCATAAGACTGACCCCATGAGGATGTCTTGAATAATACTCTCTCACATGACTGTAGGGACCAGGGCAAATGAATCAAGCCCTGGATCTTGTCAAAATGGATGTGTTGGACTAAGTTTGCACAGAGAGGTTGTGGAGTCTCCATCTATGGAGAGACTCAAAACCTGACTGAGCAAGGTCCCAAGCAACCTGTTCTAGGTGACCCTGCTAGAGCAGGGAGGTCGGACTAGATGATTTCAAGACATTCTTTCCAACCAGTTCCAACAAGTCTGTGATTCTGTGACAATCAAAGGTGAGTATAATGACAAAGCAATGCAAAACGTAGGTTCAATTCTTTGTCTTTCAGGTGTGTGGAAACAGGAATTCCCAGATTCTCAGACGTTTAACACCCAGCAAAATGGATTATATTCTCAGGAGCTGCGGCAATTTAAAGTGTTAGTTTTTTGTTACAGCAATTCTGTTCGCCAGTTCTCTTAGTTTTGTTTTTTAAAACCTTTTGCAACATAACAAGTAGAACATGAGAAAAGATTGACTCCATGCTTAAGACACATGGCTCAGATGGTGGTAAAGTGTTTTCAGTTCTAGATCTGCCGTGAAGTTTCTCATTAGTAAGCATGAAGCTTCTCAGTCTTTCTGTGCCTCTGTTTCCCAACTTAGGAAGGAAGCTGTTTAAGGCAGGAACTAACTTTTTTTCCGTTGTATAAAGTATGGTTAACCTAGTGAGACTGAATGACTACAATTACATGTCACTGATGAGGTTTGAGAGTTATTCTGGTCCAAAGAAACCAAGTGTTCAACTGAAGAAATATCAGCTCTACCTTGACCTTAAATATCATTACATTTCTGGCTAATAGAGTCATTGACAACGTTTCTGATCTTAAAGGCTTAGCCACAAGAAGGAAGGATTTTGCATAAGTAAAGTGAAAAGTGAAAATGTTTGCATAGCATTTAAAACAACAGTATATTACCATGAATTTTGCTTTGCATCTTTCAGCTTGTATGACATTATTCAGTATTTTTTAACTCAGGCATGTTTTATCAGCACTTGAGCCACCTCAAATAAACATTGTATTCTGAATTGGATCCTATT
Source organism: Gavia stellata (assembly GCF_030936135.1). Lineage (NCBI taxonomy): Eukaryota > Metazoa > Chordata > Aves > Gaviiformes > Gaviidae > Gavia > Gavia stellata. Next base: position 30,825,764 of record NC_082602.1, read on the forward strand.
CAAAGTCCCCCACCCCAGTGCATTTTTTCATTTTAGTCTCCTCTTCAATTCCAAGAATTTTAAAACAAAAGCCAAACTAGCATTTACACCCTTATTTCCTCCAAAATACCTCTTCTCCTTCTGGGCCTACTTTCTTTGCACACTAACCCTGTAATTCTAGCTCTGCAGGAGCCCTGGTGCCTTTACAGTATTGTAACCAGCCTTTACATGTCTGTCTAGCTACTGAATAACGTCACTTCTGGGAAGAAATAACTACACGCCTATCCATGCCCCTCTTTATATGCTTATTAATTGAGCCCTGCCTTCCTTTCCTCGCCCAAAAGAATGAAAATCAGCAAACACTCTCGGAACACCGCTTGCCCCATGAAGACGACTGGTGATTTGCCCTATATCCTCCCAAGTCGCAAAGAACCCTTACCCCTAGATCTATAAAGTATGAGAGGGAGCTGGAGACAGGTACATATTCACTTAGTAGTCAGCAGTTCTTGCTGTTAGCATCATGCCGCAGCCCTCAAAGTAGAAACATACAGAGAGCATCTTGCACCCAAAAGTACAGGTCGCTAATCACAAAGATAATAAATAAAGATCTATCATTTTGGATATAGTATGGGGTCTTAGACTTGCGTCTGAGTGCTGCTGATTCAGGCCCTGACATGCCCACTACCCTGCTAAATGTGATGTTAGGACAGCTTTGGTTTATGTAAGTACTGACAACCATATCTAAGGCACAGGCAAACTTGCAACGAACATAAAGGAAGGCTGAGCGTGTCCTTCTTGAATATTACTGACGGGTTTTCAGAGAGTTGTGATTGTTCAGAAACTACCTTTATGGAAACATGAGAATTAGTGATGAGTGAGTTTGGTTAGGATTCTCGTCCATCTACCTGACAGAGCAAAAATTCCTTGCTGGAGACAGCGTGTTTGGAGGGCTTAGGTGAGCTTGATAAACTGGGCAGCTAGATGACAACGTCATTAGGGACATAAATAAAAGAGTTTAAGAAAAGTCAAAGTAATGATAATAGGAGACAAAAAGTACCTGGTCAGGTGTTGGCTGGAATTCACTAAAGGAGGTAAGGCTTTCTGTGGTGTTTTATGGATTACTTGTATATAGGTAAATATGCATTATGTTGTAAGTAAAAGGAGAGCAAGCAGGCTTACTTGCCTACTTACCAACCCAATTTAAATGGATTTTGGACATATTAATGTAAATATTTATTCTCAAATGGCATAGAAAAAATGAGGATACAAATTTAGCAAATAGACTTCCCTCTATAGAAGCTAACGTGATTATGGAAGTGAGGTAGCCTGATGTTGATAGAAATAGCTTTAGCATTTTCACATAGAGTATGTGCTGTTTCTGAAGTAAATTTTGGACACAGTGTATCATAGCCAGACATCTAGCTGCTGCACCTGCTTGCCTCAAATCAGATATTTAGTTACCTAGTAATAATGCATCTAATTATTCTCAAGGAAAAAAATTACATATATGAAACAAAAGGGTACTTTGAGACTTTGTAAAGGTTTGGCTTAATGAGTAACCAAGGTACCATTTTGTATGTACTTCATTCTGAAATACCATTGAAATAGTAATATTAGGCTCCCTTTGTTCTCACAATCTTTGGTTTGCAATGGAATTTAAGATGTTAGGTCAGTGGGTTTATTCAAGAAAGGAAAGCTTAAAGGAAGTTGTTCAGCAGTCCTCTGTTAATACATCGTTATAGATAAAAAGCACATGTCCATTTCCAAACCCATTTTTGGGTCTGAAGCAAAGCATGGCTCAGCTGGAATTGAAGAGTGAGGCTATATTAGGAAGTATATGCCCCCAGTGGAATAGCTTTTTAACAATTTCCATCTTTGCAAACCTTAACCAGTTTACTTTCAGTTCATTGTATAAAGTAGGAAATTCATAGTTTTACAAACAGTCAAAGTGAGATTTAGAAAGCCTAAGAAAATTATTCAAGATTTCAAAAAAGCCAGAGTCAAACCTTGGAGTTCTGTAGCTGCTGTTCTTGAGTATTTAAAACAGACATTTCATTTTTATAGCCTGCAAGTTATTAAGTTATAAGTGAGAAAGTATACGGTAGTAAGGCCAGGTGTGTACGAGCATCTTTACTTGTGTAATAACTGTAAACAGTGGATTGTATTTGTGTGATGGGAATAGAAATCCCATGATAAATGAAGCTGTACATAGCCTGAAATCTCACTGGAAGTGGTTAGGTGAAAAATTAATAACAATTAAAATTTGACAAAGCACAAATGGCAAATGAATTGCATTCTTTCTTCCTCAAGGAAGTAGTAGAGGAAGTGTGAACACCTGATGTAGAAATGTTTGCCAGGTCATTAAGTTCAAGAGAAGGATCAGGAGACCGGACTGCAGGAAAAATTAGGCTCGAATGCATTGTTATGTGTATTTTAATGACCTCCAAATAGCTTAAGATTGTATTCAGAAGTGGAACAACCACATAAACAAAACTGTGGGGGTTTACTATAATATCTGTAGACAAGAAGGAAAAGTGGACACAATCTATCTCTAGGGCAGAACAACTCGTAAAAGGGAGTGTGGTCCAGTGCAGGGTATGGAGCCAGGAGGATCGTGAGCTCCAATCTGTTCCGAGCCACCGACACCGTCTGACCCGGGCAGGTCACTTGACTTCCTTGTGCCTCTGTCAATCCAGCTGGAAAATTGGGTAACAAAAGCAGGACCTTGCTGAAAACCAGATGCTCCATCTGAGTTGAGCTGTCCTGGGTAAACAAATTACAAAACATTGATAGATACCACAGTAAAACAAAGATGGGTCTACAGAGTCAGTAAGGAAGAATGAGCAATGTGGGAAAGATCCAGCTGACAGTCCTGGGTGCTTGAAGAAAGTGATTTGTCTCCAAGTTCACAGGCAAAATAAGCAGCTCACAGGATGGATGCAAAACTGGTTTATGACAGAAATTAGGAAATCAGGAAGACAATAGTGTCTGGAGCCAACGCCGCATAAGATCTGGTTTCAAGTTGTTCAAGGTGTGAAAACAATAGTGGTCATTTATTCGCTATGGTGAAAATTTAACTGCTAAAAGGCTCTCTAGGAGATGAGCATCTTGTAATTCATAACCAGCTATCTGGATGGGACCATCAGAGACAGCACATAATTCACTGGTCTTGTTTTAGTGGTCTATTGTAGAGCTTTATGGGGACCCCTTTTAAAATAGTATGGCCTTTTTAAAATTTCCCTGAATTTACATCTCAGTCTTGGATCCCAAGTCCTTTGGAAACATCTGTTACAGAAGCCAGCTGCATAGGCTTTTAAATTATGATGATGCAGATGTGACAGAAGGAAAAGACCAGCTACATGTATGCTCATTAACTGGAGAAGGAAGGACGTTGACTACCACACCAGCACACTTGACTTTTTCTGGCAAAGCTGCACACTAAGTGCAGTTCTGAAGGTCTTGAGACACTAGTTCAGCATGTGTTTTACCACATTTTAAGACTTAGGTAAACAGTCCAAAACCACTCTTCCATAGTAGGTTTGGGATGTATTTAAAATAGTTGTTCTTTGGCCCCTCTGATACTCAGGATGAGGCAATGTTAACTTGAAGATTGCAAGATGCTTAGAAAGGTCTTCAGCAGGATGAAGTACTGGGTTCATCTTAATTACTGAGCCTTAGGGTGGCAGATAATTTTGGAGGTAGGAATATTGAAAAGCCACACTAATATTTAGGAGGAGAAATATTTCCAAGAATCTGCAGTGTGGGTTTTTGGGAGATGTGTGCCAGAACCCAATGTCCAGCAAGCCATTAGTTTCCTGTCCTCATACTTAGTCTTGGCAAGAAAACTTTTTGTTGGAAGATGTGTTATTATGGCAGCAATGGAATTGCTTTGAGAACCATCCAAAAACAATCTCAAGAGCTGTGCAGAAAAATGCGAACTTCTCTGGGCACAATAAAAGTGGTATTTTCTAATTCTACAACCGTGTTAAGACTTACCTGTCCTGTGGGCTGCTGTGTGTCGTGCTGCTGGGTGGACCCCTTTGTTCTGGTCGCCCAAGGAAGTGTGCGTGTTTCCTGAAAATACGCTGTGCTGTCAGACAGGCCACGGGAGCAGAAAGGGAGTGAAAAGTCAGAGGCAATAACTGAACAGATTTTAATATATTTATATGATTTTTTTTTCTACCTTCAGTATTAAGTCTGGTTTTATTTCTTATCCTATGAATACACCAAGTTGTTAACATGTTGTACACATGATTAAGATTCTAAATACAAACAGGCAAAATGAGAAGGTGGTTTTGTAGTTACAAGGCAGAGAGCTGTATTTCGGTCGCAAAGAGCTGTATTCAGTTAGCATCTCTGCCATAGGCAGCCCAAGTAAGCCTGGTGAAATCACTCTGAGTCTTGCTTTTCCTTTGTAAGGACTAGGATAACAGACAGTTTTGCCAAGAGATGTCTGCCATCTCTCCTTTGGTTTTCAGCTGTCAAGGTCTGGAGTGGACTTTATCCAAGTGTATTTGTGATACCTAGGACAGTATTGCACCTATCTTGTTTAAGCCTACCTTCTAAATCTTGTAATAGTTCCATCAGAGGAAAATGTTCTCTACTGGGAGAAATGCTGCCTAAAGTGTGAGGCAAATACTGCCTTTGCCAGTGCACCTGGCAGTAACAATAGACTGTGAACTACAAAGGATGACATACTGCAATTAATTTGTGAATGAGCTATTCAAGATACTATCTAAGTGATTGGGGTTGGATTTGATATCTTTGTATCTTTTAGCATCAACAGGGATCAGTTTAGAATTGGACTTAGAACAGTTAAAGGGTCAACAACGGGGCTATTCTCCTGTTGGCAAAACTCATTCTAATTTGCAGTCATGTCCCGTCATTCTCAAACCATCCACAGGGACTCCTATGCTGAATACACTAGGCTTATTAGTATGTCACAAGGTACCATGCCCAGAGTGGCTGTCCATAAGCAGTCACAGCAGAGGTGGACAGTATGCCATACAGACCTCACAGTACGGTCATAGGCAAGTGGTCTGTCTGCACTGAGGAATCAAATAAATTACAGTAACTAGGGTTTTCAGCTTCGTTCATAAAAATCAGTTTTTGCATAACTAATTGAAGTGAGGAGCTGGCCCTTCTCCTTGTTTCAGTCTGATAAATTGCCATAAGTTAAAATAAAATAGATTACTACCCAGGCATTGCTCTTCTGGGATGTCACGGGAATGTAATGCAATTGCAAATGGGGAGGGCAGGTGGTCCAGACAACTGCAAATGGAAAGGTGTCAGCAAGACAGTCTTCTATTAAGAAGTGATGCAATTATAAAATGGTTTGAGGACCCCTATATTAACCCATAAAGCAACAGACAGTCTCAGAGGGAATTGCCTTCTCGCTGACTTTTGCCTGCTGCGCTGTATTTCCCCCCCTCGGTAGAAGCATCTCTCTTGTAATACATTTCTGTACGTTTCTGTCTGTGACAGTGAACCTTGCCATCTGCTATCAGAAAAATAGTAGAAAGACTGAAATGGGATGAAGTTTAAAAAAAAGAAAAGGTTTGCTGTAATTTCAAGGCACAGTAGTGATGGGTGGAGAATGAAACTGGCAGTAATCAAACAAATCAGAGATGAGGACTTCTAGGCCAGTCTGAGAATATCAACTTGTCCTGAAATGGTTTTTCTCAAGTGTGGGCTTATGGAGAGAAAGCTGGGGTAAGTCCTCCCTTAGCATCACTTTGAATGGTCCAGCTGCTGTGTCATGTAAGGGAGAGCTGCTGAGCTGCTGCCTGGCTCTTCCACAAGGACTTTGTTTTCCAGGGCAGCGTTTGTGGCTGCTGTAAGCATCGACCCTGTGCTTGCCAGTGCAGGCAGGCAAAGCAAATACAACTGAACTTGCCTCCTGGTCAAGGCAGCACTGGTCTCACGGATGGGGAACTGTTTGGAGTTGATAGAGTTTCATCAGAAAGATTTCATTCCTGGCTCTGGCACAGCGCTAGGGAGAGGCTTTAATGCTGTGTCTCTGTTTCGCATCCAGCTGAACAAGACAGTGACACTTGTCTTCCCACAGGAAGGATATCGAGGCCTTTGGCTGAAAGTCATCCTGCAAGGCATGGGTGTGAAACTGCTCATGTGCTGATATGTGAAGTCGGCTGTTTGGCCCTTAGCCAGCCATGCACGTGAAGTCCCTTTGGAGGCAGCAGGACTTAAACATATGCTGGAGTTTAAGCATGTGCTGAAATGCTTTGTAAATGCAGGTCTTTGTGACTAACAATACTTATGTGATAGGATGATTAAGATCATGATCTCAGATATTTCTGAGAATGCTTTGTCTTTCCTATTAAAAACAAAATCTGGCTTCTGTGGCTCTACACTTATCACATCGTTATTTTAATGAAGTTTTTTTTGTAAACTTTCAAAATAGTAAGGGCATAGCTTGCAAGGCCTTGGGTTTTTATAGGTCCTCTTGAAGGAGGAATGGGAAAGGGGAAGAAGAAATCTAATTCAAACACTGTATCTGTTTGGGGGCTGAAAAGCAACTGTTGCATGGCATAATAAGGAAAACTCACTCAAAAATACAAAGTTAATGATATTACTAGAAGCGGGTTAAGAAGTTGGTTACGGAAGCTGAGCTTTGTAAATAAGAGTGAATTCTAAGCCGAGGTCTCTGAAATGCCAGTTACAGTCACTTGAGTACATGGGGGCATGCTGAGCTTTTGCTGGGAGAGTTAATGAGCAATTTCATAACATGCTATATATCACTTTAAGAAGACATGATAAATTGCCACTAATGGTATTGTGTGTATAAATGGGAGCTGGTTTTGCTCTGCGTTTAGTTCTAGTGATTGGGTGGTACACCTGGAAAGACTTGTATTTTAATGGGGCCTTTTTAGCACTTTTGCACCTCGTATGTTCTGGATTATATATGATTGATGGCTTTGAATGTATGGGAAGGAAAGATACGTAGATCTTAATGCTTTTAAACCATTTGTTTTCCAGTCTCTGTAAAAGGCCTCTCTGTTTTTCGGGTAATGGTTTATACTTCTCAAGTAAACAGAAGTACGGTTCTGGGACTTTGCCTTTTAACACTATAAATCCAATCTTTTTTATAGGAGGGTCATTCAGTTTGCAGTGCTCTTAAGAAAAGATAGCTACTATCATGCTAGTCATTAAAGACAAATAAGTAGGTGATTTGGTAAAAGGATAGTTTGATGCATGGAATAGGTAAAAAATAAAACAAAATCAGAGTTCGCTTTGCTTTCATTCTGGGCATTCTCCTAGTTCCCATTTCATATGGTGAGTAAAATCTCTTTCTCCCCCGAGTCACACCAATTCCTTCACAGCCACAACCTTTCTGACTCCCCCCCTCTCCTGCTGGACCCCGTCAGTGCTTACTTTGCCCAAAGGGGTTGCTGTCGAGCAGCATTAAAGCATTCTCCTCTCCCCCTCTAACCTGGGAAGAGACAGACCCAAACTGGAAATCAAACCCAGCCTTCCCGTGTGGACATGTAGACGTTAACTGCGGGCTGGCCCGGCAGTGGTGCTTTCTCCGTGCTCTCCGCGGAGACGGGCAGAGGAGGCTCTCGGGTTATTTAGCATTGATACCCTGGCACAGGATTAGTGTTCAGCTGTTGCTTGTTTTTAAGCATCCATACGAGCTAAAAGCCTGGCAAATCTCCTGCATCTTTCTTGTGTGTGCGAAACTGGTTCTTCTGAAAGGAAAACTCTTAACGCCGGTCAGAGCCGTGAGCAGTGCTGAGACGTTTGAGGCAGGCTTCTCCCGCAGCTCTTTCCATGGGCCTCAGTCCCGTGGCCTTTTGCCCTTCAAATCCTTGGGCAGATTTTGAGCTGATGTTAGTGGGAGAAGTACAAACTAACTTGTACTGCAGTGTAGTTTAATGCTGCAGGGTTGAAAGGCAAGTGCATTAACCCCTTCTGCCCCGTGTTTTAATATATTGCTAATTGCCACGTGTTCCCTGTACTTTGTCACTTGTACCTGAATTTTTCAACTTCTGTCATTTTCGGACCGTTGTTGATCCCCAGCATTATCTGTAAAGTGGTGCCTCCTCTTAGCTGGATTGCTGGTTTCTATTTTAAAATGGAACAAAGAAGCGGGTATATCCTATAGCATTTTTGACCTGTGTTGTTATTTGTTGCCCTAGGACTGAAAGCACATAGATGAGATGCAAAGATCCACAGGCTTTCCTTCACCATCTTAAGCATTTCATGTATCTGTTGGTCAGGAGCTAGACTGGTATTCTTTAGAATAATAAAGCATAGCTTACTCTATATTGCTCAGTTTCATGTCCCTATGTCTTTCATTATCAGGTTGAAAGTTCACCTGGGGAAAGAGATTAGATGACTTTACAATGTTTTTGCTTTTTAAAAGCTTGCTTATTAAAATTAAATCTCTGAATAAATACACTACGGTACTTTGTCCCTCCTTCCCATACCTCCTTATATTTAGTTTCCATTCTTTGCAGGTATTTCATAAAACCCAAAGAGAGATGAGGGTGTTAGGTGCAGTGGGCCAGGGTCACGGAGCCAGGTATGTGTCCAGCTAATGCACGTGCCCGTGCAGCTTCGTGACCTGATTGCACTGCGCAAACCCACCGCAAGAGTCGGTCCCTGTTCCAAATACTTCAACAATGTCCCTGGCAAGAGAGAGACATCATGACCCCCATGTTATGAAGGACACTATTAAATGACTTCTCAGACCTGTGTCCGAGCAGGGAGCCAAGCCCAGTTCTCCAGAATTCAGATGCAGTGCTGTAAGCACAAGACCAGCTTTTCTGGTGGCAGAGGGAAGCTGGGTTTTCTGCCAACTTGTGAAAGTATTTGTTGAAAAAATATTTTAAGCTAACATAAGTGTATAGAGTGCGTATTAATTAAAAGAAACCTAGGTTACTAAACCACTGGAGTAACATGAGTAGAAATGAGTATGTGCAGAAGTGTTTTCTACCAATTTTTGCTTTCCTCTCTGATACTTGCATTTAAAGTGTGATGCCACTACTTGCTTGGGTTTAACTGCGAAGTATAGATGCCCAGTTTAGCTTTCTACTGTAATAGAAAACAATTAAATGCTAGGAGAAATGCAAAAGAGAAAAAAAAATAACTTCTGTAGCTTGGTAGCTTACATTTAATAAAACAAATGATTATTGATTGTGCTTTGGAAATAAAAGCAAATTCGCTACATTTTTACTTTAAAGTTGAAATATTCCTGTTGTGTAAGACAGCACAGGTAAGGTTTCTCTAGTTTATCTTTGTTTCACGTTTCTTAGTATGCTGATGCAATGGAGGAATAATTTTCTGTGAATTAAATGGTATCAGTATCATCCCAATTTAAAGGTAGTCATGTCTAATAGAGTGCACTGGTACCCAGTTGTGGTTTTGCTTTCAGTGTATATATGTGTTTGTTCCCTGTAACTGCTAGCACAGGAAATCTGTGTTTGTAGCAATTATTATCTTTTTATTGCATTGTTTCATATCTTTTTAATACTTCAGAGTATGTTAGCATCACTTGTAAAGAGTCTTGTCTTGAAATCTTGAAAGCCTAAATACTTTGGATCCGGGCATAAGGAAAGAAAGAAATAAACCTGGATTTGTTGGATACTGTGTCTTCATTGTACTTTCAGCTTCCTTAATCAGGCAGACAATAGCTACCAGGTTCTGTTTGTAATATAGATAGGTATCATTGAAAAAAAAACAAAAAAAATTGCTACACTGCAAACTTGCTAAAAAAAGAAAGTCTGCAGATTATGCTTAACTGAGCAAAAAATGTTCCCCACCCCTCTTGATGTGCAAAAAGATTCTCTTCATGGAAAGCAATAGAGACTTGAAGAAGCAAATAGTGGGAATGCATTTGAAATAGCAGTCATTGTCTGTTGGGCTGTTTTGGGGGATTTTGTTTGGTTGGTTTTGAGAGGAAGAGGGTTTGAGAGTGCACTGGAGTAATTATTCTTTAATGAAAACAATTGCAAGAAGGTACATTAAATATTGTTATTTAAATGTTGACTTTAGTAGGTAAAAAGCTGAATGGAAATGCTTTTGAATAATCTAAACTCTTTCAGTATGAATATTGTAAATGGCATGTGCTTTAGTCAAATGTCCCATATAGTCAGATTCAACAGTGTGGCCCGATTATGTGTTATCTGGCACTTAAATCCTCCTTGTGGACTTTTAGTGCAAAACTTCTCCTATATCCTACCCCAAAGTATTTTGAGACAAATATGCTTGCTTTTATTCAAAATAATTTATCTATTCTATATAGTATTTAGGCAGAATGTCTCATCTGCATTTGGCAATTTATCCTCAACACCCCTGTGTTCAAGAGATATTGTTATTCTTTATCTCAGATAGGGTTTCAGCACAGTATGGACATTGCCTATCCAGGATTTCGTAGGCACACATGAGCATCCTCTGCCTGCACAACAAATTTGCTCGGGGTGAGAAATCTTCATGTGGAAAATAGGATAATGATAGTCTGTATGGTGCTGAACCCCAACCTTGTGAGTCCAGAAGAGAGTGGAAGTGTGTAAGGAGGGCTGTGAAATATCTGACTGATGTGAGTTTGATGATTGCTCAGAGCACAGTGGAGTGGGCTGCTGAAGATCACGTAAAAACAATCCAGAGCGACCTCCCCAGTGTCAGGTTGCACATTGTCTGCAGAGCCAGGAACCAAACCCAGCTCTCTTAAGTGTCTCAACCGCTCCGAGTAAATCAGTTATTTCTTTCATAATCCATTTAAAGACATACTCTGTACCACAGTTAAGCACAGTGAGAAATCTTACCCCTTTTAAAACAAAAAAAAAATGAGCCTAGGAGTTAGCTTAGGGAAGGGGGAAGAAGCAAGACAGACAACTTGCAATCCAGCCCTCATATGAAAGTTGCCCCGGGCAGTTTTGTTATGTCCATGGAAGCATATGATATTCATTGCATGGGCCCATCATTAATGCTGACTCTCTGGGAACCTGTCTTATGTTGTTTCCACTTGGGGCAGGTTAGCTAGAAAATTGATCCGATTTTATTAAAGAGTCATTTTCTTTGCTGTCTGGCAGTGGTCTCTGAAAAGATATTTTGTCTGTTTAACAGTTGGTGATTGCTCTAATAGGATCTCAGAAGTCTGATGTCCAAATTGAGTTTCACACACAAAACTACTTTGTGGCTAAGTTTTTGACTCCTGGCCTGGACAGTTTAAAATAGAGCTCAAAGGATCCTTCCCCATTCATGCTGCAGGTGAAACATTGTTTTTATTCGCATCCCTTTAATTAAAAATAGAATACATTTACATTTACAGAGAGTTAATTACCCACTCTTTTTTATATACGTTTAACTATAAACAAATGGTGTTATTTAGTGTATGGTTCATGATTTCTCACAGTTGGCTACTTTGCTTAGTCTTTGATGCAATCATCATGTTCAGCAGTAGTAAATACTCTCTTATTCTCTGCTCTTACTCTCCCTGGATGTCATCTATCTTCCATCCAGACTGAACAAGTTTTGAACAAAAATACAAAAAAAAAAGAAATCCCACCTCTCTTCTAGTTTGGGGGAGTAAGGCCTGTGTGTAATAAAGAAGCAACTTTATTTTGCTTAAAGGTTTTTTTGAAAATTCCCACTTAGCTGCCTATTGATCAAAGGATAGTGGTTTAGTCAGTCTGATGGCTTAGAGGGATAAGATCTGTGAGAAAGAATCTTGCCTCTGACTGACTTTATTGTGTAGGCAGTAGGGGATTCCTTCTAGTGGTTTAAAAAAAAAAAAGTATATATATAAAATTTGTCTTTTGGAGAAGTGATAGTGAGAAACAGATTTTAGGACAGAGCAGGTAGAGGTGGAGATTGTAAAAACATTCTCAGAACATGTTTCTTTAAAATTATCTGCCAACAAACCTTCGTAACAGCAACCTGATACTCCCCAAAGCCCAGCAGCTGAGGCCAGATGTTCGTTAGTGGTGTGAGCAGAGGCCACCATCAACCGGGGTGAAGTCAGAATGGAGCCTAGTGTGAGTACTGCGTTAGGACGTGGCCTGGGTTTGTGTGAAAGCTCTGGTCCAGGAGGAAGACTTGCAGCCTGTAGCTGTTGGTCTTGGCGGTATAGGAGGATGGGGGGAACTGCCCGGGGTACTGGGTGAAGTGAATCGACAGGATGCTCTGTACCTCTTACGGCCGTGCTGAGCAGAGGAAGGGCGCGATGTGCTGAGGAAGGAGGCTTGACAGGTTCTTCCAGTCACCCTTGGGACCTACAGTAGATTAGTGAACAAAAAACAAGGGAAAAGTAAGGATTCTGTTCCTTAACCCAGGTGCCCTTCCACCCACTGAGTTCTCTTTTAGGTTGATCTAGTTTAATTCAAGAATTCAGGGCTCAGATCCCCGTTGCAAAGCGTTGTGCTGAGTTGTGGCTTGTGGTCTACCTTAAATGCAGACTAAATTTTTTTTAATTTAATCAACTAATTAAATAAATTTAAACAAGTGTCAAACAGATTGCACATTTCTAGCTTCAAATTTTGCACCAGTTGAACTTGGAATTAATTTTTGGTAACTAAAGGCAGCATCTTGATTTTTAGAAACTTCCTTGGGGAGTGGTCTTAGAACTGTCTTTCCTGCCCTAAATCCCTCTGTGGTTGCACAGAAATCTGGCAAAGATTCTGCAGATGTGTGTGGGTTCATTCCTTTTTGAAAATTCTTACCTCTTTCACTCTTAATTTGAGATTGGCTGTAGAGAAAATTGAAGTAAATTTTTAATACACAACACTCGGGACCTGGCAAACATCTTACATCATGTAAAGTGCTGAATCAGACCCTACACCCCTTTCTCCCAGACTTAAGTTTCTACACAGCATGTCTGAACAAATGCATTTGTGAAGGTGACGAGGAAGCCATTCGAGCCAGTATGTCTCAGTGAATCCTACCTGCCTTTTACTGGAGGGCTGCAGAAGGAGGCTGCATTTGAGCAGAGTGCAGAATGGCGTGGAGACAGGCAGTGCTCAGCCTAAGCAAGCCAGGCTCAGAGGAAGGTCTGGCTGCAGCTTCCCAAGTGACTGTGCTGAAGTTATTCTGAAGTGTAAAATTATGGTTGAACCTGCTTTATAATAACCATGTCCTGAAATAATTTGAACAGACAGTGTTTTAAAGAGTCGAGCATTATAATTTGTATTTACCATCGAAGTTTTTCCCCCTCTTGCAAATTATTCTAAATGTTTCCCACATTGCAGGACACATTGGTGATGTTATTTTCTTGGTTTGTTTTGCTTGCTGTCTCAAAGCGTAGAACATGCATGTTACCTCCCATAATTCAAGATCTGTCATAAGCAGGTCTTTAGCTATATTTCCATCTTTGCTTGGTTGATGTTTTTTGTTTTGTTCTGTTTTTAAGGATAAGGGAAGCTATACTGTATGTGGGCATTATAATCACAGTCTGTTTGTCCTTTCTGTCTACCAGCTCCCTTCAACCCTTTGAATATTTTTAATCTATTTTATGAAAGAGTTGAGCACTTTACTTGCCCTTGAGCATGTAGCATACGTTCACAGCAAAGGCATCTGAATGATCCCGTGGCAATCCTCTCTGTGACTTCTCTTTTGCAAGCCTGTCTGCACTCTCACAAAATATGGCCAGAAATGGAAAATTGCAGCAATGCGGTGGCGGCCTTCAGCGTCTGTGTGGTACGGGGCTGGCTGCAGCAGGCTATAAAACATGATTCTTGTGTTTCAGATGATCCTCCCTCCCTCTTCCTCCTTTGTCAGTTTACTTGGAAATACGAATTTATGTGCATCATGACAATGCAATACTATAGGTAAGGCTTCCAGTCAGTCTTGTGCACCAGTCAGTACCAGAATTTTAGCTTTATATTCCTCTAGGCATGTAGCTCACCGTGCAGCATTATTTTCCCACTGCAGTTATCCATTAGCTTAAGACTTTCATAACCCAGGAGGACACTTAAATCTCTCTTCAATCATTATGCCTCTGAACAATTTCCCCTAATGTCTTGGCTTTCTTTTGGAATCTTTCGTCTTACAATTTTTATCCTGCGTTTACCTGCATTGAATTGCATTTGCCATCGTACAAGAATTTTCCTGAATTACTCTAACCCTGTTTATTCTGGATGGTTAAGGTGATGCCATGTGGGGAGATAGAAAAGTATGTGCTGTACTCCTCAACCATCTGTCAGATGCAGTGAATGCTGAACTTAGTGCACCTCGGCTTTCTGACTGTCCCCGTGTGCATCTCAATACGAAGCGTGTGGGGATCCCCCAAAGCTTTGGTATCTAAATGCTGCCGAGTCACACTCTTCTTCATTTTTGCTTCCTGCCACCATGGACTGGCCCACTCCTTAGCATGGGAGAGGATTGCTGCGGCAGGAACCAGCCTGAACCGTGCTGACAGATCCAACCAGAAAGCAAAATAGTGAGGGCAGTGCCAGCAGGGCACTGCGTACAGCTGCACCCACGGGGCTTCGCTTAGGCTCTCTAGCGGAGATGTTGACCTGAAAACACTTTCAGAAATCGTCATTAAAGTCATGTGGATTTGCTTATGCGTAACCTTTTTTTAAAACAAAACAGTTTGTGCTGTCTCCGGGATTCATAGGAGCCAGCTATTTCAGAGTGTTATTTACTTTTATGATGTTTATCTTTCGCCCACTGGTGGGTGTGAACATCACTGGTTTTACAGGGTGCAAAGCAACAACCTAGGACTATTTTTACATCGGACATTTTTTGCCATTTTAGTTTACACAAACTTTTCTTTTAAGGATCCCTCAGAGCTATAAAAATGATATAGCACAATCTGATGCTTCACAGTTAAGAAGAGGAAATTAAAACACCCTATGTTTTTCGTTTTAGAATTAAGTACTATGTGAAGTAACCAATGAATGTAGCTATTTAAGGCATAAAGTATGAATGATTTCAAGTATTTCATTCCAATCACTTTTCTCTTCCATCTTTGATTAATGAGGCAATGTAAAAATAGAATAAACCTGGCATTTTAAATCAGGGATGAATTAAATGAAAACCTAATAATTTAGAGTAGCTTACTCATCTCTCTGTAAGTGTGGATATTGCTTGACATATAATATGCATGTATCATCCTTTTCCTATGATTTATTTTTAATGGTTTAGCTTGAAATTATTTTCTTCTTCCTCTCCCCTCAGCCAGGTGAGAGTTCCTATTCATTGTAATTCGCTGATAAAAGTGCTTTACGTAGCCGATACTTAAAATAGCCATAATTTTATCTTCTTAGAAGAGTGGGATTTTGTTTGTGATTTTTTTTTAATTAAAATGTAAATTGATACTCATTAAGTGCTTATTTACTGTCTGACCCTTTTTTTGAAGGGCATATGACTATGAGATTGTTAAATACACAGGTGTCCTAAGAAACTTAAAATCTGTGCATAAGAATAAAGACATCGTTAGCTGATGTGGCTTCGCCTCTGACCTGCAGAGTAGAAAGTCAGAATCAAGTTCTTTGTCTGGTGGAGCATTAGCAGCCATCCTTGAGATTGCAAAGATGTGCTTGCTGAGGGAAAGTTCCTTGTGTATTATGCTGTTTACCTAAGGGTTATATTCAAGACGCTCTCTGAACAGCTAGGCTGATTATTGAAAAATGCCTTATAGTAACTTCCAGCCTAAGTTGATCGATATTAGTGCACAGCTTTACATGGGAGGGAGGGAGCTATTTAAACATTGAGAGCCTCCGGGATAACAGCGAATGAAAAAATAATGCAGAACAAATATGTTGAAGGGTTCAAGAGAGAAGAATATCTTGTCTCTGTTCAGGGGGAAAAAAAAAGTTGTTAAATTGCAGCAGAAAAAACCATTTGAATTCACTATTAATAAAGTGAAGGTAGATTTTTCCCTAGGCCAAAAAGAGTGGGGGGGGGAGCAAACCCAACAAATTGTAGTGCTCTTTAATGTAGAGATAAGCTAAGAGTTATCTACACGCATCCTCCCATAGAAATCTTGCCTTCACTGCAAGTCTCTGAGTTCTTCATCTGTGGCTCTGTACTAAGCCCCCAGCTGGGACTCGTTCCTCCTCCCCAGTGCAGGCAAAATTCAGAGATACTGATTTCTACACCAGAAACACCTGGAAGAAAAGGAAGACCCCACTTCTTTCAACATCTTAGAACATGTAACAGTGTAGAGTGGAAGGGTCCTAGGACCTGAAAATTAAGCGCTTTTCCCCCCTCAAGAACATGTAACAATTAAAAGGTAAATGTTTCAAGGTTTTATTTTGATGCATAGAATTTTGCCAATGTTCAAATGATCTGTGACATTTTAGATGCCCTGATGGAGAAGATGGGTGTTTTTCTGGTTTGTTGGTGGGAGTGTGATGAGAGGAAAGGGAAACAATGATGCTGCAGAAGAGACTTCCTCCTCTCTTCTTCACAGAAATTAAAAATTAAAGATGCACAGAAGTCCTGTGGCAGATGATATCCTAAGAAACTGGAAGTCAGGAGAGACATCTTTGTCACTATTTTTTTCTGACTTTTGTGAGAACCATAACCTTCCCGTGTCTCCATTCCCTGTCTGTAAACAATGAGTCTTTGGTTTTGTCAGTTCATAATGAAACCATCTGGCTGCAGGGTCGCATTCACACAATGGTTGACAAGATAGAGGAGGATATAGGAGGAGCTGGTGGGAACAGCCTGACAGGAGGACGATGGGGGAAAAAATGGGTTTATATAATGGAAAATGGGAAATAGGGTGATCTCTTTCACAGAGCAAGATGGAAGGTGAAAGCCTGGTTTCGAATGGTGGGACACAGGAAGCAGATTGACTCGCTGAAAGATCTTTGGACACTTGGAGTGAAAAGTCCAATGCGCCTGTCAAGCCTACTGGTGAAAAATCTTTTCTGGTGTGTGTGGTTAAAATGATGTAGGCAGAGGAGGCTTCAACTACAGAGCCAAACAGGATGGAAACAGGATAGATTCCTCTAGTAGGTCAATTGGTGTTAGCTTTCAAAATGTAAAGAAGTTTGGAGTACTTGGCATCCTTTTTTATCAGTTGTTTGGCGTGATGTGTGTGTTAAGGAGCAGACTGAACTTCCATCGTTGCTGAGGGTGAGATGGGAAAGTAATCAGTGTATAACTCACTGTTGCTTTAATGCTTTCTGCTTTGTTTTAGCTGTGTTTGTGACTGATGGGGAATTGCTGGGAAAGAAGTAATGACCCTTCATATGAATGTTTCTTAAATATAATTCCAGTATAACTCTGCTTACCATGCCATGCAGAAACTCTGCAGTTTTGTAGGAAAGGTGGAGCTCTAAGAACAGTCATGGGAATGCTTTGCAGTGTAGAATACTTTTTTTTCTTAAATCAAGTTAGCAACGTGTCTGGTTCTTGTACCACGATGGAGAAGGGATTCTGCGGGGCCCGGGAAGGGGTGGATCCACTTCCTGCCCGCACTAACCAACAACACCGACTGCTGCCCCTGACTTGGGAAACATATTTTAGGAAGTCTCACGACTGCAGCACAGGACTGTAATTTTGCTTTGTGACTCATGCTGAGATATAGTCCCTGCGTGTCTTTTTGTCTGGGCACCTAATAAAGCTCAGGCCACACCTGTTTATGGATGCAGCAAAATGGCAGGGAGCTTATTTTTATACCATTGATTCTGATGAATGCCATTTATAATCAACACCTCCATGAGGAACTGGCTTGTATGCAGAAATGCTCTTTAATTGAACGGTGCACATCAGCAGCGCAGTGTGGTCCCAGTGTGTTTATCTCATGAAAGCCAGAACCATTACAGTTACAGAATATCAAATGCTTTGAATGGATCATATTTATTTTATGATTTCTATGATCATGTATATCTTTTGATGATTTTCAAGATCATTCTTGTTTGTAAAAAATAGAACGTGGTCAGTTTAGAATGAGATCATTAATTCTGTGGGGGGACCAGATGACAATTTTGGGAAGCGTTCCGGTCCTACAGAACATACAGGTCACCATGCTGTTCTGATGAGACAGAAAAATGACTTGCAAGAAGCTGTTAGGTTAATTACTCTATACAAAAGGGGGTTAAATTCTAAGAAGTGTGCAGCACTTTGTTGATAGAATGATGTCTGCTGGCAGATTAAAACAACAAAAATATTTTGGAAATGATCCCCCCCTTTTTTTAAACAACACAACAAATTGGACCTGTGAACTTTGACAATGGCTTTTGAGCTGGCAACATTCAAATGTGCATCAAATGAAACTGCGTTTTAATGCATCAGATTGAATTAAAAATGAAGGAACAATTTTAAAAATAAGTGATTGAGATCTATGGGATCATCACTTATTTTTTTTCACAGACTGTGACATGGAGCTTAGAAGATGCTTGCAGCCTGTTTTGCCCAGAGCACCTTATTCTCAAACTGAGCTATATTCAACTGGATCAAAAGCACTGCCTATTTTTACTTCCCAGTGCCAACAAACTCATCTTCAGACCTTTGTGTACTCAATTATTGTTGTGAATATTTTTATCTAAACATTTTGGTTTGATTTTAGCAAAACACAATTCCTGCCCCCCCATAGCATTAGAGGTACGAGTAGTGCTTGCAGAACACGCTGTATGTGCATGCTGCACATCGTGGCCAACATGGAGCTTATGGTCATCAATCATTCGATTGTTCTTTAAACACTGTTTTAACAGGCATTCGTTGTATAAATGGAACAGGTTATTGACCTTTGCCAGCAATTGCTTGCTACATGTCATCATGGCTTAATGACATTATCAAGGAACATATTCTGTATTGTAGATACTTTAAAGGGTTCATGCATTGTCTCTCACTAGGACACACGGCTGGCTAAAGTATCTTGAATTAGCAAGTTATTTGATGTCATTATTAAAATATGCAGAGCATTTCCAGCTACTCATAGAATAGAAGAGTGAAATACTTCTCCTTTCTACAAAAGCAAAGCCCAGGAAGAAGAGCTATTTGTCATACTGGAATACTTGTTTTGAAACCCTGCTTCTTTTCTCCTTTACAATTTAATCTTCTACCTAGAGTAGAGTGGCGCAGTCCTCTGGATATCCTGTGAAAATTGTTTGACTGCAGAGCTCCAGCTGCAACTCCTCCATTTCTAGGAATACTATAGATCTAATTGGCACTATTAAATCATTATAGAACATAATAGATGGAATTTCTGACTAAATCAACTATGTTTTTAATGAAGATAAGAGTTTTTAAATTAGAATGGATACAGCATTCTTTATTTATTTGTATGGGGTGGGAAGGTTGTTAACTGTAACGGCTGATTCAATTTAAATGAGGGAAAGTAGCCAGTATTCTATAAATCTTATCTTCTGGTTAAAATTTAAGGTGGTATTGACTTTTCAAATCCCAGATTGCGAAATTGAACTATTCAGCTGACTATTTGTAAGTTTTTCCGGTATATAGATCTACTGTGGTTTCTGTGGCTCCTCATGTCACAATCTTAAAGTTGATTTTCTGTTCACAGGAAAACATACACATATCACACAAATTACACAGTCTTAGAATCCTGTTATTTCCTTTTTTGTTGTGTTAAAATTCTGACTCTACATGAATTAGAAAGAGTTCTTAAAAGCTTTAAAATGGGTATTAATCAATAAAACTTCATTAGTATATTCCAGTCAGTTCTTAACTTTTGTCTTATTTTCCTTTCCATTGCCATAGCAAAATAACTTCTCATGTAATTTAATTTTAAAGGTGCTTATTACCAAATTTTCCTGATGCTTAATTAACAAGTTTTCTGGTGAAAAGCTGGAATATCAAGTGCAAGGGATGGTCTTGAAAAAAAAGTAGGATTAAGGTCAGAAGTAGTGAATTCTTACCCTTCTTTCTGACTTTGTATGGCTTTAAGTTAGTTACATCCTTCTTTTGTCAGCCTCTGAGCTGAAAAAAATGGTAACAAGACTTTTTACTCCTGGGAATATTGTGGAGATCTCTGTATTAATAGCAACTCTACATTTTCATAGATTTTCAGATTTGGAAGGAAAACATTAATTATTTGTCCAGGTGTTCTGCATTGAGGCTGCAGAAATTCAGCAAAATAGGGAAAGCATTCCTCCCACACGACTGTAAACCAGGTGTAACTTCAAGGAAGGAGGGGCAACAAGCAGGTTTAAAACTGGTGCAGAGGGGGAGAATCAGGACATAAAAGCAGTATTTGAGAGTTTCTTCTAAGTAAATCTCCTCACAGCAGTCTCCATTCTTTTTACCAGGGTTACATTTGATTGCTGGCTTTGACAGCTCACTGTTGGCAATAGGTTTCATAAATGTCTAATCCAGCTGGATTGTTCTGTCTTCACATTTCCTTCCTACATCAATAGTGTATACTATTACCAAAAAAAAAAAGAAAGGAGAGAAAAAGCTGGTTGCTTCCATTTTGGGATTTAAGATAAAACAGAAGATATAATCTTAATAATTAAAGCCATGAAGGCTGTGGTGGTGCTTTGTTTTGTTTTGGGGACGGGGCGGGGGAGAAGCAAAAGCTCACAACGCATCCTTAACATCTTCAAGATAGATTCAGAGCTGTGATTTCAGCACCAAGACCTAACAAACATCGCATACAAAGTGCAGTAAATGCAGTATTCATAAATGTATATGCTCTTTGTGACTTCATGTCAGCAGGGTTCTGTAGACCCTCATTTGTATCAAATAAACTTCAAATGATAAAGAATACGTGCCAGCCAGGGACGAGTATCACTTTGAATTGTTCCTTGTGTACCGTAGCTGAAATGGGAAACATGGCTGGCTTCCTGTTTGTCAAGAGTGAAAAACAGGCGCCTTTTCTGTAATTATTAGTAATAGTGTCAATTTAATAAATTATTCACTCATGACAACAGGACTTACATTCTATTTGCTGATAGCTTGTGGGGGATAGTGTTTGTTTTAGG
This sequence comes from Gavia stellata, assembly GCF_030936135.1. NCBI lineage: Eukaryota > Metazoa > Chordata > Aves > Gaviiformes > Gaviidae > Gavia > Gavia stellata. The sequence continues at coordinate 30,846,601 of NC_082602.1, forward strand.
AAGGTAAAATCTGACAGTAACGCAGTGTACATTGTAAATCTCTATGTCACACCTGCACTGCAACAGTGAAGACAAGTGCTGATAACTTGTTTCTTACAGTACCTTCCTCCTCCATCATGCATGATACCCACATGTGCTTGCTAGGTTTTGTGCTATTACTTTTCCATTCTGGGACTAGACATTTAGAAATTCGTCTAACACAAAGGTTTGTGGTTGTGGCTGAGATTTCCATGGACTTCAGAAGAAATTATGATTGCATGGCATGTCAATGGACAAGAGGAGTCAGATCAGAGATGCAGGAGCATGATGAGGTGATGAGTTGTTTATGCTCAGTTCCTTGCAGTCATGGCAACATGGGAGAAAGTGCAGAAATGCTTGAGTAAAAATTTAACAAGTGAATGATGTCTGAGCTGAGAAAGGAATTAATATGCTGATAGCAAATGGGAGAAGTCAGACCATGAAGGGATTGGCTATGGAAGAAATGTAGCTATTGTTTAATGTGCTGAACTGGGAATAGGCAAGGGCATAACTAGAAAGGAAAAGAAGACCAGTATGATGCTAAAACAATGGTGTTTGTAGCAATGTTCTGCATTACTGTAGGCGGTACATAGATTTTTGTCAAGGCTAGAGAAAAGGGTGTAATAATATAAAAAAGGGTGAGAGCCTAGACGAGAGTTTTAGGAAGGTGAATGGATGGGACCAGTCTGTTTCCTATCGATGTCACGCAGAAAGAATTGGACAGCTTGCCCTAAAAACAGGACTGAAAAAAGAGAGCTGAGTAAAAAAAGATGTTGAGGCTGGGTGGAAAAGAGGATGATCGTGTTGCATGTCATGAGAATAGACGGAGTGGAGACATGTTGGGGGGACAAGGAACTTCTGTGTTGTGTTGAATTTGAGTTGAAGGCTAAGCAATGAGAGAGATGGGAGAGGAAGTGGCAATGTAGTAGAGAGGGAAATCTGTCGCTTATTAAATAGTAGCTGAGTTTGTGCATGAGATTCGCCAGGCGTAAATCAACTGCAGACCTGTGGGGAGGAAGGGAACCAAAACCAGAGCCTTACGCAGCCCCCCAGGATCCTGGGTGCAAAGGGAGAAGGAGTTTTCAAGAGGGAAAGCATGACCAGTTGTGTCAAAGGCACATGTGAGCTCTCATCATCTACCAGCTCCTCATCTGGGAAGCTTCCCTGTCCCTCCATCCATCCTTGTGTTAAGCAGAGGAGCTGGCTCTCACCATGTCAGTAGAAGCAAGCCATCACTCTGGTTTGGGGTGGTATTCTTTTCAGAATGCTGCTTATCTCCTACACTGTCTCTGGGTTTGGGATGGTGGGTTTCTAAGAGGAATCCCCACATGCACTCAAGGTTGAAATGGTAGTTTGAAGTTGAATGGGAGGCGCTAAAAAATTCTGATTATTTGCTGTAAGATGTCCTGATAACAGAAGCTAAGCAGTATGTGGGCCCTTGCTTGTTTTAGTGGAATTCTAATAGAAACATCATTTACCCCTCTTTTACAGATAGACTAAAGAGGATAAAAGGAATAAGGTGACTTGCCAAAAAATCAAACAAGAGATCTCTGGTCAGCTCATAGTCCCTTGCTTCGAAGTACTCTGTTTTATTTCTTTGTAATTCAAAAGCAATTAAAAAAAATAAAAAGAAATTAAATAAAACCCAGCATATCTTCAGCAATTCCTTTGCTAAAACTTCTGATATGATGTGAAAGAGGCTGAGGCTTTCTTCCTTTACAATACATTAAAAAATTATTATTTTTTTCTTTTTCCTTAAATAGGAATAATATTTAATTGTCATTTAAACTGGTTCTTTAAAATCCCATTGTTTTACCCACAATAATCCAAGAACATTTAATAAGTCTTAAAATATTCATAACACACGGAGATCATTACTCTTGAGACCTTTGTACAAAGCAGTGAAGTGTGTTAGACATATGGCAGAAACCTCTTCATTTCTTATTTCTTGCTATGATTATATGAAAGAAGGGAAAATTCTCTGTTCTTTTCCCCACTGCAATCTGCATGCCATTGTTTTATCTGTTGTGGGCCAAAGTCATCTCATACACATGTTCACTGAAGAACATGGAGTTAATCAGGTTTGAATTTAGCTCAGTAAATACAAGCACAATACTGGTAAATTGCCATTTTGTTTCAGTGTTCCGTACAGTGTTTCAGATAACAAAAAAGAGGAAATAATTTATTTATATATCCTATATGACATTAACAGCCCAAACTGTGTTGCGTGACAGATGCTGGTACCTAGTTTTTGTATTATCGGTAATTATCTAAGACCATTAATTGCTGTGGCATTGAGTATTAAGAAAAAAGCAAACAACAATTGATACGTCCTGCATTGGAAATGTATCATAAATATCAGAAGCCTTTGTCATGGTACTGACTGTATGTAGAGAGGATGAACAATTTTGTTTTAATTATATTTCAGTGTGATTGTCTAAAGTCAAGTGGAACCTCCATGGATTATATCTAAAATAAAACCGTGGTTACAGTATATGGTCATAATCCCCAGATCTGTTGTGGTGAAATGACAGTATAATGAGTAGAAGTTAAAATGTCCTCTGCTTTCAAGTCATCATGCTTGTCATTTGATTAAATAATAGAGCATTCTGTTTGATGTCTTGGCTTTATTATTCAGAAGCACTTCAGTATATGTGTCCTACCTTTGTATTATGTGCTCCTGGCAATCAGGTATCCGTATAGGTTCTTATTTACACACCTGCAATGGATACACTGTACGTTTAGCTTGCCTATGTGCTGCTTGAATATGGAATTTTAATTATTCCTCTTAATTATGGTGCACTCACCAAAAAGAGGGAAATCATTGGTCAGGTACAAAAAGAAACTGCTTAGTATTTGAAGGAATTTGATAATTTTGTTGTAGTTCGTAGCTTGGCAGGTGGTAATAATGCTATGCCAGCACTGTCAAAATATGAAAATTAAAGTGACGATGGGTTTTAATGAAATCCATTTGACAAATATAATTAAGGTGTTTTAATATGAAGCCCTGTAATAAAGACTACCGGTGGACTCCCTGAGGTCCTGACTAATTGTGTAGATTGCTTTTAAGCTTTGAATAGTTTTATTGGATAATGAACTGTTAAGAAGTGTTAGATCTTTCTTAAGCAGAATTTGGTTTGAAAAGGAAGAGGAGAGACAGGCCTGAGGTGTGGCATTTTAAACATAATTAGAAGAGAGATTTAAGTTAACATCTTTGATCTCGCTGTCAGTTTTTGATTAGAGCTGTAAATGCTTTAATCAAGTGCAGTGTAGTCATTACATTTCTAACTGTTTTTAAACTGCGAAATTACTGAGACACTGACATCGGTTTAACACTTCTTGAGAATTTCCAGCAAAGTTATGTTTGTAAACTGGGTGTTTGCATTAAAATGTCATCCTGCAGTAATTTACGAATTCAGTAGATTGTGGAATAATTATATTTTGGTGCTCAAAAAATTTGGAAATCCCTTATGAGTTTAAACATAAAGTCCTGTAGTTGAGGAGAGTGTGCCACTTCAGATTTCATTTTAAAAATAATTTCTAATATTGTTTTTTCAATGAAAATTATATTCATACTAGTACTTTTAATGCAAATGAATATGTAAGAAGCTAAGTGCAGTATTTGAATGCCTTCCATAGGAATACAATCCTTTTAATGATAGATATTGTGTTCTGCCAATGTGGATTCCTTCACACCCATTTTAGGAACAGGGAAACAGGCACAAATATGTACCAGGTGTACAGTAGTGGCTGAGCCAGTAATAAAATTGTGGTCTCTCCAATCCCTATCTTGCAACGGTAAAGACTGCTTGAAGAAATTTCAGAAAGATCAATTTATCTATTTTTTTACTGGTGTCCAAAACAGCAATAAAATGTGGAAATGGCTATGGGCACAGGTATGTAACGTCAGTGAGGATGGTCGGCTGGATGGTGCCTGCCCATAGGTGGCATGCCTTTCATTTCAAATACAGAACCCAGCAGCCCGGGGTCCGTTCCCAGTTCTGACCTTGCCCTCCCTCTGTTCTTGATCTTTGAGCACAACAGAAAATCCAGATACTTGTTTCTTTACTGTGTCGGGCTAGAGGCTACTGGGCATACTGTTTTGCTCCTGTTGGTCCTCTAGAAATGTAGAAATAAGATTCAGCAAAGAAAAACATACTTAATCTGTTCTCTGCAGCATACGGAACATTCACACAAATAAATGTTAACAGTGGCCTGCCAGCAAGGCCTATGAAATTGTTAATTACATCCCAGAGCAGACCACCTGACGTCTTTGACAGCATGTCCTGCACGCTAACATGTCTGAGGGTTGGCAGACCAGGAGAGAGGGGAGATGCGATCCAAACCTAGGACATCCTCACAGAGACTGTTCAGCTGTCAGCGCTGCTTCGTGGCACCTCCAGTGTATGTATCTCTGCTGACTGCAATTCAAGTAACACCCAACAGAGGAGCAGTCTCTCTGGTAAGCCTGACTCAAATCAACAGAGACTCGAAGACCATGTCCAGTAGCTGGGATGGCACTTGGAGCGCTGCAGGCAGCTGCTTCAGGAGAATTCAAACAAAAACTGCTGCCCCATGCGGTAAGCTGCTCTGTTCTGGAGCAGTTAGTTTTTAGAAGTCTCCAGGTGTGCCCCCAATTAAACCATGTAGCAGTAATCTAATGTAGAGAAGCCAAAAGCGTCGATAAGTGTTGCTGAGTTCCTCCATCAGAAGAAATCACACTTGTCATCTCAGACGCTTATGGAAAAATCACTTTTTGCAACAATTTTTCCTTGCAGAGATGCCTTAGAAACAAATTGTGTCTACATGCAGTGAAGGCCCCATGTAAGTCTACCTCTTAAACACCGTCTGAAGAGCTAAACTTGATCCTTAAAATATAATTCTGCTCTGAGGAGTGCTGTAAAAAAATGTATTATGGGAAAGTCTTTATTTTCATCTCAGCATTTTCCAGAAGAACTATCTTTGTTTGACAAGAGCAGAGACTTTTTTAATTTATTTTTTAAAAATATACATAGCCCTGCCAACTGAGCCTGGATTTTAAAATCAGTCTGGATTCTTTCCTTCTTGTATACCTCCTGATAACAGTGAATTGCCAGGCCATCGGGTATTTTTCCTTCTTCCCTCTGTTCCGTTACTGTGGGTTTGTTGAGGTAGTGGTTTTCTCAGCATTACTGCATGTGTAATTGAAGACAACACTGCAGATGGAAATAACTAGTACTTAGCTCATGTGTGTGAAAAAGCAGCAAAATCCGTAGCTGCATTGCTCCTGCAGGGTGAAAATAAAAATGGAAACAAAGGAAAAATGGCTTGAGATGGGAAGGTGTAAGTGGAGGAAGACAGGAGTCCGTAAGAAGTGTGCAGTGTAAGCAGCACAGAGATGGTTATGTTGATGTTTTTCCTTTAGGTGCAGGTTTTTAAAGTACTGTATATTTCAGATGAACACAGATTCTAATTTGTGGATATAAATTTCATTATGTATAAAACCAAGATTCAAAGTGTAATAAAATATGCAAACTACTAAACTTCATCACCAAACAAATCATAGAATCATTTAGGTTGGAAAAGACCTTTAAGATCATCAAGTCCAACCATTAAAAATACAGCTAAGTGAGCATTTCCTAGAGTTCCCTCCAGAGGCCTGAATAAAATTCTGGGGCAGAGCTGGGACTTGAACCACAGCCAGCCCAATAAGCTATGGACTGTCCCTTCCCTCTGCTCCTTGCCCTTCCATCTCCAAGGAGCTGCTTCAGATCTCCAGAGTCCTGATAGAAGAAACATCCTTCTCTGCGAGAAAATCCCCTATCATGGCAAAACTGGGGTGCATTAGACATCACACGGTAGTAAATTACCCAGTGAATAAACTAACATTTTCTTGAAAGGATTTTTCCCTCTCCAAATTGCCACCTCTTTGGAGAGATATTACATTTTCAAGGGAAACTGAAGCTTTGTGAATACTTTTGAATTCATTTTGCCTCCTTTTATAGATCAACTTTTAAAAGATTTTTTTGTTTTTGGTGGAAACCTTGAACAACAACTTTCCTCAGCAATCTCTTTATTATTATTTTTTTAAACCTCAGTACTTTCAGCCTCCAACTTTGCAATACAGTTCTTTTATATGGCATTTAGATTTTGAGAGATTTAGTTGGTGGAAAAATGGGTAACATTGAAAGGATGAGCTAATTAATGTTTCCTCAGTCTATCTCAAGTAAGCTATTGTGTTAGAGTTTTGCCACGTTTGTAATTTATACCTGTTAAACCTTTTTTTTAATCATCTATTACTGACTTCTAGGCTTCTGTTTGCACTTACTGTCTGTAACAAGCATTTCATTTTATATGGAGAAAAAATGGTTTCAGTTACTTTTACTGTACCCGAACAGGAGAATGGGATTTGCAAATGATAAATGGGGAAGTTGACTAGCTAACTAATAAAGATTTGTCTTAATCAAGTATGATTTGTCAGAACAGGAGCGCACTGGGGTCAGGGCACACGCAATGAATAATACAGCATTCACTGGAGAAAAGGACCAGGCAAAAGGCCTCATAAATATGCTGCGATTACCCATTGCTAATTCGTATTCAAAGAATGAGTTGCACTGAAGCCAGCTTCGAGGTTGCTGAGCTGTTCACCTGCTTTGTGGGCTTTCCGATGTTTAAGAAAGTTTTTATATTTTTATATATATATACTGTTTTCAGAATGCTTTATTTTTGCACAGACTGCTACGCTTTTTGGTCAACAATTTTAAGCATTATTTATTAATCAACCTCTGTGTTTGTTTTATTTTTCTAATGTCTGGACACTATTTTATTTCTATTTTTTGTTGTTTAAATATGAATGTGAATACAGCAGGAGATAGTTCCATTCACATTTAAAATGAATTGCTGAACAGTGCAAGAAAGGTTAAAACACTCCTTAGCTCTGTGGAAGTATTAAAGATCAAACAAGCATAGACTTTTTACTTGTGTTGCCAGCTTTCCTGACTCTCTAATCGGTCTGTGGATTCAGGATAAACCGGGTATATCAGGATTTGGGAGAAACCTGAACAAACCCAAATGTCATTTTATTTGGCTCTGGCTTTGTTTTCATTTGTTGACATTGCTTTTTGCTTCAAGGAGCCACTTCTCAGGTTGAAACAGTTGAAGGATATACTCTTCTCATAGATTTTCTGATGTCCAGAAACTGAGATACTGTGAAGAACCTTGTTCCTATTGATAAGTTTTATTCTTCAAGACCCATTTACATAAATGGTCATGAAGAATCAGTTAAAAAAAAAAAAAATACAAAATTGTTCCAGTGCTTAAAGGTATAACTAGCAGACTTTATTCTTCATCTCTGTACTGTTTAAATGTCACATGCTGCGGTTTTGTGTGGTTAAATAAGTTTGGAAAAATTCTCTTGCTCCACACTTCAATTTTAAAACATATTTCAACATTTCAAAACATTTTCTGCTCTTTTGAAAATCTAATGTGACTTTGTTTTCTGTTTGCTGGTTGGCTGATAGTCTGTCTCATCTATTTTGTGCTCAGCTCTGTGTCTTGAAGTGCATTTATTGCTTTAAGAGTAACTCAGCTATAGAGGTAGGGCCAACTTTACAAGCCTCAAGCTGCTGAATGCAGGAGGCGAAGTTGCCAACTCTCTGCCTACACATTTTAAGTCTTTGAAATAACCAGTACTGCAGGGTCCAAAATAATTATTTACACTGCTTTGAGTTTATAGCAAACTTGGTAGATGGTGGAGTGTTTTTGATTAAATTATGACTATGAATCCAGCCTTAGTTAGACAGACCAAAGATCACTGTTGTGTCATCTCAGTGCTTTTTGGAGTTGTAGGTTTAATTAAGTAATGGTTTGTGGATCAAGTTTTAGAGGGTATGGTTCTGCAACTTAATTTAGATGCAATCAGGATTTTTAATGCTCTCCCTGCTAAATCGCTTTCAGAAAAGTTCAGGATTGGCAGTACTGTAATGAAGCAGCATCCGTTCCCTGTACCACAGCTCAGAGCGAGCAGGGACTTCTTCCATCCTGACAGCACTTTAAGTAGTAGGAAAAGAAGATACTAAGGGTTGGTTCCCAACTTCACTTACATAAGTGATTGAAACGGGTAGCAAGTTGCTTACTTACTGATGCACTAAGCAAGGATTTCTTTTGCCTTAGAACATTTTTGAAGGAAGGGTGGGGGAAGAAAGATGCGAAGGGAGGAATTGGGAGCGGATGAGCATTGCCGAGCTGGCGCATGGCTAGAACAATGGACTTCAATGTAGATGAGTGCTCGGGAGAATCAAAGTCTGCCACCTCCTGTGAATGTTGCTGTGAGGATGTTAGTGAGGCAGCTCAGATAGATGGGTGATGGGAGTAAACAGAAAAAAATACATCAGTTAGTGAGAAATGAGTAGCTTTATACCAGCAGATTGATGTGAGTTAGGACTTCAGAAAAGGTATGAAACCTTAGAAAAAGAAAAGGCTACTAGAGGTGAAGTTACTAGGTCTGTCATACATCGTCCTTCTCCTTTCTTTCTCCTATTTTCTTCTCATTCATCTGCCTTTTTTTTCCTGGGGAAGGACAGAATAGGCCTGGACCATGGGAGGTGTCGGTTATGAAATGCTCCTAGTTTGTTCTTAAAGGCATGTGGCATCTTCCTCAAATATCTTTTCTTCTTTATTTTAAGCAAAGCACAAAGCCTGAATTCTGATTAGGTGTTCCATATGTTTTTCTTTCTGGTTTCCCTGACCTTGGGATCAACAGACCCCTTTTGCTGTTGGCCAATGAAAATAATTTCATGAACACCCATTATAGATTATAGGGACCTTTTTCATTTGAAAAATGTTTGTATTTTAAGTTTGCTAGGCATCTTGGACTTTGGAGGATTGGGAGGTATTTTTAGGTGGTTTTTGCTTTCACAGTAACACTGGGCAACTTCTTGTATCCTCTCTTGCAACTGAACTTCTGACAGTTCTGGAAGTGTTGGATGTCTTCAGTGTATGCTGTTGACTGTCAGTACTCTCTACTGGTTCAATATTTGCTGAAGAAGTCTACTAGTCCCTACAACATGTAGCTAATTTTTATTTTATTGTGTTAAGTGACCACTTAACAGCATGCAGGTTAACTTCTCTGTTGCAAATTCTTGAGGCATTTGAGCAGCAGCTCTCATGGTTCACTGTTCTATTAATGCTCTGCAAATTGTCTCTCCATTGGCTTATAGCCATTATATTATCCTTCATTTATCTGTATTAACCGGTACTTGTCGTTTAATAACTTTAATGATCTAAATCCTTCAGTCTCTAATTATATTGGCTGTTCAATGTAAATATATATCAACTGTGAACTTGAAAATTTATAGGACTTTTACCTGTGTCCCTACACTGGAAGATATGTCATCACTTTCTTTGTTAACTTTCTGCTGTCAGAAGCATAAAGCATTTGACTCAACCCTGAATTCTTCTAACTCCTGCAACATCTATTTTCCAAGTTTGTAAATCTACTTGCTGTCACCTGTGAACAGCTAGCATTTAATGCTTTGTAGCATTTTTTTCCAGTAACTGCTGTTGATGATTTATCTCTTTTAGTCTTCTAAAATCTAAACTTTTAACCTGTCCAAAATTGAGTGGCTCTTGGAAAAAAAGTGTCCCAGCCTTGAATACGTTTACTGAGTTTCTGCCTGTGTCAGCACAGTTCTTCTTCAAAAATCTTCCATAAGATTTTGCTACATCTTCAGAGCATGAGAGGTCTTTGTGCAAAGACAACACAGAATTGTGCTCCCCAAATGGCAGTATTCACTAGGCAAGGCTGAGGATCTTGGGGTGGAAGTGTTCTCCATTCCTACTCTGATTCCTTCTCTCACAATACGCAGTGGTTTTTTGGGTTTATTTCATGATTCTGTAGATCAGCCGTCTTGATATTTAACACAATCTTCTGCTTTTCCCAGTGTAAATTAGTTTGTCTTTTCCCACCTCTAATTACATAGCTCAGATGCATGCGTTGTACGTATGATGAGATTGAGCAAATCATACTTCCAGGCATCGTCTCCATGATTTGGTTGTTTTTAAGCTTTTTTTAACATTTTAAACTATATCAGAATATCTGCTGCCTCTTATGAAATTTATTTATATATGCACACACAGAGGGTACACTTGGAGAGGAAAAGTGCTGTATAAACCATGTTGGATTATTTTATTTTTCATATTAAAAGAAAAATTAGGACTCTGTCTTCAAACTTTATAAAAATACATGTTTGTTTATCCAAAAGTCTGGAGAGGCTCATTCTGTGTCATTCCTGTCTCTTGAGTAAATATATTAGTCAGTCTTAAGGAAAAAAGTATTATTGACTTGAGTGATTAGAAAAACCTCTTTCAAAATCAGTTTAGCTGATAAAATAAATAAATTCTTAAATGGCTAGAGGCAAAAAAAGGAAAAGAAAAACCAGTCAAGCACAACTTATTTTGCATCCTTGATATGTGTGTAGGTATTAGAAATCAAGCTTTGTGGAACATGTATTAAATAACTATGATTTGTACATATAAATAAATACTGCATATAGGTTACAGGCAAATTCCAAAGTAAGTGCATATTCAGGAGTGTAAAGCATTGCTTGAAGTGATCATTGTCTTTTGGGTTTATCTCAGTATAAAAGTTGAAAACCATGTGCCAATTTTTGCACACATGAAGGGGGAAGTTGGGTTTGCTTTTGTTGGTTTTTTGGGGGGTTTTGTTTTTTCTTCAGTTGGGGAATGCGTCTTCATTCTTCTAAGTAAGTTCAGTGTTTTAAGATAAGAAATGTTGTAATTTTTTTGTGTAATACAGTCTCATAGAACCAGGCACCATTTTTGTTGGACCCACAACATAGCATTATTAAAGTGTTCAGCACTGGAGGCTGATTTCCCATACCTTGTTCAAACACCTTTAAGGCGGAATACATTTAGAGTTGTGAATTTTCGCATTCACCCTTTAAGGCTGATGGTTGTTAATATTAAGTTAGGTACTTTTTCAGAATTATTTTTTCTGTTCATCACAGCATTGTTTAAGACCGAGATAATTGCTGTATGGAATATTCCTGCCCTCTGTCAGTAAATAGATAATAATGATGTAAATGCATTCACCCTCCTGCTTCTCATAGTTTAGCTGTAATTTTAGAACACAATTTTATGCATCTCTTTGGGAATTTCAGTTAGAAGAGGCAGCACCATGCAGTCTTTTGTAGGGCTTGCGACTGCACTGTACTAAACGTTGTCTGTACATACGGACTAAAAGGATGGGATAATCCCCAAATAATTGAGGTTGTTAAGATTCTGTGGAAATAACACCATTACTGGCAACACGCAACACCCTTCGGTTTGTGTACTGGTCTTAATTCATGCATCTGCACTACAGTGTATCTTAGAAATCTGACCTCTTCACATAACTGTAGTAGCATCATCAATGATTTACATTATAAGTAGTCTGGAAAGATCTATACAGCACTGTTGCACTAAAAGCATGAATCTGCCACATAGGTGAAGGTTTTAACTGGCAGGAAAACGTCAAGAGTCATGGGGAAACTTGAAAAATTATAGCAAGCAGATAGCAATGATCTCAAGCTTGTAATTAGTTGTATTGTGGGCTAACGTTACCTTTTTTCCAGTCCCAGGCACCTTCAGTTGCAAACCAAGTGAGGAGAAATGTCTTCATATCATTTATAAGTGTGTATTTTCTTTATTTATTAATATTTTTGTTTGACTGTCTTGACCTTCCAACTAAAAATCAAGTTTCACTGTCATCAGTGAATTTTCTGAGTAGAACAAGGAAATGAAGAGGATCTGTGGATAAAGGTGTCAATTTATGTTTGCAAACTTATTGTGAGATTATGTTACCTCCGTTATGTCTCTTTGTTCAACTTATGTTGTTATTTTAGCCCAAAAAAGGCCAAAGATCATCAACTAAAGTGCATGTAGAGTAAAGCTGCTCCTGTAAAATTGATGATCCGTCCAATTATTTATCTATAGAGGCTGCTGGAAAGAAACGCAACTATCTCAGTTCTCAGACCCCTCTGCTAGGTTGAACTTCATGGATGAAGGTTTAATCCCTAAGTGTCATATCAACAATTCATTCTGTGATATTCTGGCTGACATGCTCTCCTTCCTTATTTATTGATGTCTTCAGTCATCGACAATGAGAGGAAAATACACTATTCGTCAAAGTGATGGTGTTTTACCCTCACTTACAGTTGATGCTGCTGTCACACTGATGGTTGGAAAATAAACTCAATCATTATAAAAAGCTAGGAGTGTGAACTTGCCAGTGACAGGAAGAAGATGAAAAAAAACCCCACAGTAACTTGCTTAAAATTGGTGTAATAAAAGTAGAGATGTTTCCTATAAAGATATTTTTAAGCTTTGTTTGTAAAATACCAAGCCATTTTAGCCATTTACTTTATAGTTATTCCTTTGAAGGAAAATCTGCTGCTCACACTCCTTTATGTCTGTGCAAACATACGTATAATTTTTAGCAATAAATATTTGTTATCATTCCACCTCATGCTACTTGGTTAGTAATTTGTTGACTTTTTTTCCTCTCTATTTTTAAGGGATTTTGCTTTGGTTTTTCTTCTCCAGATTACATTGAATGCATATATCTGTTTGTGCATTACAGTATTTTGAGTGCTTTGATGAGGAATAAGCTCAGTATAGTTTCATCCAGTAAGTCCTTTGACATGCAAACATAGGCAAAGCTCTCTTGAATCACTTTCTTAGGCTACCATTTGTATAGCTGTACTGCACCTTACAGCTTTTTTAACTCAATAACCACATATCTTACCACATTTCACCTTTGGGAGGCATTGTATATACAGCTAAAAGTTAAGAGCAGCAAGCCAAGAGGGACAAGATAGCATAATGAGGATGTCAATTTGTGGTCAGATATCTGAGGAAATATTTATCTTACTTGTACTGTACTTGGCAACGGATAGAGAAATATATATGTAATGAATTTCCTTAAACTTTATCTGGCAGAGTGTGTACCTTGTGTTAAATGGATTTAGAAAAAAAATTGCTTGTCTCAAATTTTTAAAGTTTGGGGTGATTCTACTTTGCATTGTTTCCTGAAAATGGACTGTATCTATTAAAAAAAATAAGAATAGTCATGTTTGCTCTACTAACGTATCGGTGAATTTTTAATGATTAATGTTCTTGAGGTTTCTCGAATAATGATACCACTCATGCACCAAAAGAAAAGCGAGACATGATTTTTGTTGTTTATGGAAAAAAGAAGATGTTTTGTAGTTTTTTCTCAGTTTTGGTGTGTATCTCTGGCAGGCTAGGTAAGTAGCCTAAATGAACGTGCACAGAAATGCTGTTTGTCTCACACGTGCTGTGTGTCCTGAGGCGAGCTACAGCTGCTTCAGCTGCTTGGGTCTGTTTCCCCATCTGTAAAATGGGAATGATTTAACTAATTTTTCTCCTTCAGGGAAATACAGGGAGGGTTTCTTAATGTTTCTGTAGAGCTTTGAAGATTAAAATCTCTTCTCTATACTTGCTGCTAATATTTCAGTGTAAGAGGAGTGTTTGACTGAAGCTGTTTGAAGAGTAAAGTTTTGGCGTCTTATGTTGTCTTTGTACCATATCTTGAGGCCTCTCCACTATAATTTTGCAACCTTTGGTTCAGCATATGCTGTGGAAGCAAACAACCCCTGAGTAAACAAATGGTGATGACAATAGATTAATGTATATGTCTGCTATTAAAAGCATCGGGCGATCCATTACAGCGTATCTCTAAGCTTGCCAGAAATAGTCCATGATGGAGCAAAGTAGACACCAGTAAATGGGCTTAGCCTGAAAGAGCTTTTATTTAAGCATCAGTGGTAAATGCCGAGAGGCACAGAGGGCGATTTTCTTCTAATATGACTTCTCAGTGTCTTTAGAGGTATAAGCATGGCTGGTGTTTTGGCAAAGGCTTCCTGACTTCCTTTCTAGGACAAGGAATGGGCTTAAGGAGCATGTGGGAAGTATGAACACCCAGCACTTAAAGCAAGTCTGAAAGTCTTCTTGCCTTTATTTCACAGCCCAACGGTCAGCGTCAGTTCCCAGGGCCTACACAACTTCAAGAGACTGAAGGGGGACAGCTTCTGATTTGGTTTTTTACTTCTTATATTCTTACATTCTTATATATTTATTGATGATCTAGATGAGGGGATTGAGTGCACCCTCAGCAAGTTTGCAGACGACACCAAGTTGGGTGGGAGTGTTGATCTGCTCGAGGGTAGGAAGGCTCTGCAGAGGGATCTGGACAGGCTGGATGGATGGGCCAAGGCCAATTGTATGAGGTTCAACAAGGCCAAGTGCCGGGTTCTACACTTTGGCCACAACAACCCCAGACAACGCTACAGGCTTGGGGACGAGTGGCTGGAAAGCTGCCCTGCAGAAAAGGACCTGGGGGTGTTGATCGACAGCCGGCTGAATATGAGCCAGCAGTGTGCCCAGGTGGCCAAGAAGGCCAACGGCATCCTGGCCTGTATCAGAAATAGCATGGCCAGCAGGAGTAGGGAGGTGATGGTGCCCCTGTACTCGGCGCTGGTGAGGCCACACCTCGAATCCTGCGTTCAGCTTTGGGCCCCTCACTCCAAGAAGGACATTGAGGTGCTGGAGTGTGTCCAGAGAAGGGCAACGAAGCTGGTGAGGGGTCTGGAACACAAGTCTTATGAGGAGCGGCTGAGGGAACTGGGGTTGTTCAGTCTGGAGAAGAGGAGGCTGAGGGGAGACCTTATCGCTCTCTACAACTACCTGAAAGGGGGTTGTAATGAGGTGGGTGTTGGTCTCTTCTCCCAAGTGACGAGTGATAGGACTAGAGGAAATGGCCTCAAGTTGCACCAGGGGAGGTTTAGACTGGATATTAGGAAAAATTTCTTTACTGAGAGAGTGGTGAAGCATTGGAACAGGCTGCCCAGGGAGGTGGTGGAGTCACCATCCCTGGAGGTGTTCAAGGAACGTGTGGACGTGGCATTGCGGGATATGGTTTAATGGGCATGGTGGTATTGGGTTGATGGTTGGACTTGATGATCATACAGGTGATTCTGTGATTCTTCAGTTTTACGTTGGTTGAAAAACTTAAAATTTAGAATAATGATGTCTTCCTCTTTGCAGTTAGGAGGAGTGATTAGGCTACCACATGTATTAAATGCCCTTGTTACAATCTAACCTGGCATTTTGAGGCCTTACAGTCACAAGCTATATTTTTCATGATTTACATTTTGATTTTTTAATGCAGAGCAGATTGGACAGGAGATGCTGGAAAACCTCAGCCATGACAGAGAGAAGATCCAGCGTGCTCGGGAAAGGGTAAGTTTGATAATAAGTAATTGCTGGTCTCAGATTTTATTTGCTTTGGGCAAGTTCTCAGTGCATGCAGAAATAATCCAGCATATTGATTAGTTTTGTATCAATCAGCTGCTATCGTGAGATGTAATCACCATCTGCAGCAAGCCACTTAGAAAGTATCATATATGGCCCCAATCCTGCAAAGCCTTTCCTACAGGGAGTCACACTGAAGTCACCAAACCTGCTGTTGAAAGCAAGCTGTCTGTCACTAACATCGCAGATAAGTCAGTTTTCTGTCCTTTGAAGTATTTGTTATAGTGTCCATAGCAATGACTTATTGGACTTTCTATGAAACAAATTTCAGTATCATGATTTAGCTTCTAATAATTGATCAACCTTGTAGCTGCAAATGCTAATAGTTGCCTCCTTAGGCAATTCTGTGTGAAAGAACAGGTAGTGGTTTCTTACTCTGCTGCTCTGCCACGGCAGTCAAGATAACATATCTGTGTCATTTTTGCCTTATGTTGCCTCCATAGGGATCATCTTTACTCCATAGCGTTAATGAAGACACCCAGAAGCCCATCCCATCCAATGCATACAACTTCTCTGAACTTCAGTCTAAGACATTTGCCTCCCTGGTTCTGCTCACAGAACCAGGAGTGACTGCACCTGTGACTTTCTGTCCATGACACGTTGATCGGATACTTTCCTGAGTGTCCAATTTTCCCAAAGCGAAGTCCTCCAACAGGTCTCTAGCTGACCAATGCCACTTTAGAAAACTCCTTTCCCTGTCCCAGGGGTTTTCTTTACTTTGATAGCTTTGATTTGGCAAAGCCGCATATGACAGCTTTAATGAGGCATTTTCTGTTAGCTGTACCAGTTGCTTTCTGAAGTCCTGGACATTAGCTACTTTAAAACATTAAGCATAGCGAAGTCATTAAATGTAACTAAGAATGTGGGCTTTACCAAGTGTTTTTCGGGCAACTTCGTGTCTTATTTCACCTCCACCCCTCACATCCCTAGTGACTGCTGAGTCTGAGATGCTTTTCTGCTTCTAGCTGGACAAGAAAAACCTAGGCAGTGGAGATGAATACCCTGTATCCCTTTCTGCTGATCCTAGAAATCCTCGGGAAAGAGAAAGAGGGAGTGTAGTTCTGATGACTCTGTGTACACATGGTTTGTTGCATAACTTTTCCTTTTCTGTGCTTTCCACCTGAAGAGCAAATTTCTTTGGTGGCAAAACCTGTAAGCTGCAAGGAGCAAGATTAAAAATAAGGGTATTCTAGGAAAGTGTATCCCACCACACTGCAGTGAAAGACTTCTTGTCATAAATGGAAGATCTCAAATTTGAAGGTTTTATCATATGCCACTTAAAATAGTTTGTTTAGAGAATTCAGAAAATTTCTCCAGTGGAGCCACAGGAGTGGACCTGTCCCAGCTGTCTATATACGCAGATGTACAGTCAGGGATGATCTTGGATATCTTGGCAAGTCTTCCATTATCTGGAGATTTTCTAAAGACCAGGACAGCGGGTGCTCTATCAACGCGTAATAGCTTTACACTGAATACATGGCATTATTATCTTATCGACCAGGGAACAAACTTGTCTTCTGAAAGTCAAATGTCAGTTTGAGTATGATGGTCAGTTCTTAGCAGTTCAATGTTGTGAAAATTAGGAAGATTTTCTTATGAGCAAAATTTAAATTAGTTAGTATGTCTATAGTTCAGTTAAATTTACATATATGAGTTTTCCTGTCTGTAGAGTAGAACTTTTTTTTTTTTTTTTTTTTAGCCAAAGAGGAGGGATAAAAGCTCTGGTACAAGTCAGATAGGTTAACTGGACTATACAGGGCTCTAAAAGCTGCAACATTTTTTAGGAAAACCTCAAATTAAAATGTGTCTAAGGCAGACAAGATATCAACGTCAGCATCTTGTTCTTCTTCCTTGCTTTCTCATTATTATTCTTAATACTATTTTTAAAAGCTTTCTTAAACACCATGTAGATTTGCCATTGCTAATATCAAAGCATATTTCAGAATGTTTTCACCACAGCAGTTCTGTGAAACAGGGAAGTGCCATCGTATGCCGTTTGACAGGTTTGCATGCCACCTCTTCTTTGCCTTCTGCGGTGCGCTGGTATTGGTAAAGAAATGATGGAAGAGCTACAATCAGATATTTCAGCTTTAAATAAAAGCAAACTTACAGTTTGAAACTCTTCATGTTGTTTTTTCTGCCAGTGCAGGAAGAAAAGGTGTTTTTTTAGTGTTCTCTTGGGAGGTAGCTAGAGATCTTCCAACTATGTGTGTACGTGTTTGTTTCTTTTTTAACATTTCTTCCGCTTATTTTGTGGGGTTTTTATTACCATAAAAATATGAGGTTGTCTTGCTTAGAGGAGTTTGTCAAACCTCTAAGATTCAGCTTCCCCTTCCTAACTATCAGTACAGATTCTAGCTGTCAGGTAGAATCCTGCAGCAAGAGAGGAAAGTTAGGATCAAACATATAATGGTAAAAAGGAGAGATCTACTTTTCTGTGAAAAGGGAGGAGAAGCCCCAAGTGTTAAATGCATCTTTATGAATAATAAAAGACCAATGTAAAGCATACATTTGTACTTCAGATTCCCTTCTAGCATAGATAAGAACTTGGCTTTTTAATGAGCCTTTTAAAAATTATTGTGACTTTTTTTCGTCTGTTACTTGTGTCAAAGTGGGCTAAACTGCTTTTCTGGAGCTTGAATTGTCCAGATGAATCAGGAAAAAATGAGGGAATGGCCTCCCTGGAATATAATGCTCATCTTTGTTCCATCATAGCACATAACAAGAGAGACCTGAGAGTCAGTGCAAGCCTTCCCACTGAATGTGGTATTGCTAAGAGCAAGTCTTGGTTGCTATTATCCAGTCCCAGCTTCTACCTGGTATTTCCTAAATACCTTTTATAAGAACAAGGAGGAAATTATGCAAGAAGGTTATGTGTTATTGATTGCAACTACTGATTTCAGTAATAAACATTAAATCTGATGGCAAATATTTACAGTATTGGGCTCCAGAGTAGAAACTGGTTTTAACATTGCTGCTATGCATATATTCAAGATATAATAGTGGTTTGTTATGGTGAAGGTGATTTGTTATTGGAAGACTGCCACTTTTCTTGGCAGTGTTACTGTTTTGATGGATTTATAACACAGGATGCATTTTGTCTTCTGCAACAAAGTTTCTTTAGTAAGAAGTCAATGAGTCAGGTAATCCTTTCGGTCTGATTTGATAATGAAGAGGTAAATATTCAGCTTTCATAAGGAGAAGAATGTTTTTATGTATGTACACACAGCTGTGTTTTGGGGCTTGTTAGAAACAGTGGTCCTTGCTATTTCATAACTGACAATCATTACATTATCATTTACAGTTGATTTTGATGTCCCACTGGTTCCAAGATCTCTAAAAAGTCAAAAGATGTCTCTCCTTTAGCTACCAGTAGCAAAAGAGGCAACAGGAGAGTAACTCTATTCTTCCTATACCCTTCCTCATTTCTAGACTTCCTTTTGTGGGACACTAATAAACACAAAAATAGAGGGAAGGTTTTAATCCCTTTTAAAAAGCAATACAAGTAATTGCTCTTTTTTAATATGAAGTTCATTGCTTCAAAACTTTTCATCTCCCCAATTTCATTTTTTATTCAGTTGTGCTTTTACCTATTTTGCAAGATTCTTGAGAGCTGTAGAACAAGTCAGCTAATTAAGTTTAGCTGTAAATGTAAGTTTTCTGTGTCCTAATAAACTACACAAATGCTATTTTCAGTGAGTGAGTGATCCTTATGTGCAAAAATATATATTATACAGCTGTGCCTTACGTACATACTATATACTGTTCAAAAAGTATTTGTGCATCCATCCCAGTAGTGGCTGCTGTAAGGTCAGTACCAGTTTTGTATTTAAGGGACAGTGTAGGCATATTTCTTTTACATAGAATTGGTAAAAGGACACTGTTTTGTATTTTTGCTTTTTCTTTAAACTACTGTCTTTGAAAAACAGTGGAAGAAAGATATGCTTGTTTTTCTTTTCATAAAGCATCAGGAACACAGCACATGGCTGTCTCTTCATCGCTTGACACCCTCACTAATATACATAACCAATACACATACACACATCAATGGGATTTATGGATACCAATTTATATAGCTTCTACCTGCAACCCTTTATTTGTAAAGCTTTTGTTCTTTATCCTGGTTCATCTTTGTTGCCTCAATGTCTTATCCTCCATGGGTTTCATCTTTACGTAAGTGAAAACCAGACAAAACATTTTTAAATTTCAGAGCTTTAGTGGCTTTCTTACACAAGAGTTTGTTGTGGGCTAAAACTGAAGCTGATTGACTCAAATGACAGTAGAAATATCTGTGCTTTGTACAGAATGGAGTACACGTGCCTTTTGCCTTTAATGGGACTCTTTTCTCCCCAGCTTAGAGAAACAGATGCAAACCTGGGGAAGAGTTCCAGGATTTTGACGGGAATGTTGCGAAGGTAAGGCCAAGGTAGGGACATTTCTGTTCTTCCTTTTTTTTTCCTCTCTCCCGCCGTGCCTTTATTTTAATTCAGCCTCAGCATTTTGCTTACGTACCTGACTGTTTTTTACACAGGCTGCTCTGTAGAATGTCTTTGAATGGATGCTGGTAGTAAAGCAGGCATGGTTAGATAGGAGGCTTTATCACAGCTATGGAAAGAGTTTTCTGTAGCCTGAGGGATTACCCCTTGCTCAATCATTTCTCATCTTGGTTTCTTTGTATTTGGGTTTTCTTTGTATGTGTGTTCTAAAACTAAGCTTTTTGATGATGATTTCCTGTGTTCCTTATTCTTGAGTGATTTCGGTGTTTTCAGAGTTTTTTACCTGTTAGATTTTATGTGAGAAAGCTTGTAAATGTTTTGGAGCAGCATAAATTTACACACTGAGAAAAGGTTAAGGTGATCATTTCTGTCTGAATAGATGGGGCAGACACATTATCAAACCTTGTGGTTTTAGCATGTTTCTTCCATGCTTTCAATGTTATGAAAATTGGCCCTAGGATCAAAGTGAGGTGATACAGAAAGGCAAAATTTGCAACATCCTAAAAATCTATGTGGGACTACAGGGGGGGAGTTATCCAGTGATTACTAGTCACCTTAAATTTGCATTGGTACCTTCCCAGACAGATTTTTTTAATTAGGGGCATCTCGGGATATGTGTTCTTTACCCAGTGAAACAGCACCTGATCTTCTCTGTGATGTCCGTATTTCTGTATATGTTCAGCTTCCTGAAGAAGAAAAGCATCCCTCTAATAGGTGGTGCTGGGTGCTATGAAAACATGGTTTTAAAGGAATTTAGAGCATCCTCTGAAGTGTTCAGTATGAAGTTACCCTTGCCATGGCCTTTTATGTTGCATATTTGCTTAATGCATTTGCTTATTAAAAAATAAAGAAAAAAAGAAGAGAAAGTTTTAGCAGAGTTATTGATTTGTCACTTGCCTTGGAAAATATCAATACCAGCATTTAATAAGTTGTTCTTTAGTGCCAGCTTCATCTCTTCATAAGTCTCCCCAGAAAAAGATCTTTGTTAGTTCATTGTATACCCAGTTGACAAAGGTTAAAATGACTGAGCCTCATGCCTTCATTCCACAGATTTCTTACAATTCCAACTCCAAGCTGTAACATACAAAATTCTCTGATTAAGAGTAATATGTAAATGACACAAGCTAAATTCAAAATCCATGGAGAAAGGAAGTGGCAATTGAAAGGAATGGTTCAGTGCCTGTAGACAATCAAAATAAACTATAAAAAAAATGAACGAAAGAAAAGACACAACCAAGCCCAAGTCTCCCAAGGAAGGGCTCTGCGACATCAGCTGTAACGAATATTCTGCATATGTCTCCATTTTGTCAAATCTCATTAAAGGGGTTTCTTGCTTTATGTCAATTGAGCTGTCCAAAAATCATTCATCATTTTAGTGTAAAAAAAATCATGCAGTTATTTAAATAATATCATATTAATGTTAAAGTTCAGCTGTCATTTAATAGTATGGCTTAATCAGACATAGCATTTAGGAAAAATAGTTTTTTCGGGCTTTACTTGGCTTTCAGGTTGGCAGATTCAAATAAGGATTTATGGGTTTCTAAACCAATGTATTCTTTCCATGTTTATGCTTGAGGTACCTCAGCCTTTTTTGCAGCACCCTGTAGTCTGTTATTTTCAATAAAATAAAGTATCTCCTCATATTGTGTTTGAATACATTTGCAAGTAATTTGGAGAAGCTGAAACAAAAACATATGCTGTAACCTTTGACTTTGTTTTGTGTTTGGGAATCACAGTTAGGAGTCGTAGTTTATAAGTCTTCCATAAGCCAAATGAAAAATATGATCTTTCTGAAATACACTTGGGCTCTTCTTTCCAGACAAAAGGATTACGTAGTCGAACACCAAGGTGGCACATTTCTGTGTGTCAGAAAGGCACTGGATTTCCTTTTTCTTCAACAAAAATGCTGAGTTGAGTCACCCGTCTGCATGAAAGACCAGTTAGGATTTAAGCTCAGCTCAGGTAAATGTGCCAAAAGAAATGCCTCAGCATAGATGCAACTTGCAGTAGAAGATTCTCAGGATGTTATGTAAAACCACGTAATAGATAGACCTATGGTGAATTTAATTTGTTAGTGACTGTTGGGTAGAAGAGTCTAGCATTATCTCAGCCTCAGCATCATCCCAATGTTGTTTAGTCACAAGAATAATCATAAAATACAGACCCCAAGAAATCAGCACAAATTTGATAAAAACAACTGTAAAAAAAATAATTAGCACAGATTGGCAGTTGCGTCCTAATTTCTGCATACTTCAGTGCATGCCACACAATATTTCACTTAATTACTTGAACCAATAAAGAAAAATGCTGGAAGACTATTCTTCACATCATTATTATACGGAAAAGGTAATGTTAAACTGAACATCGCTCAACTTAGTTGCTGCTCCCACAATATGTATTTGCTGATATGCTTGAAGTCATATGCCAGGCTAACACCCTGTGCAGCAAATTAATGCCTAACTATTTCTATTTTTACCATCTGGGAAAGGTAAAGCAGCATCTCTTCTGAATCTGGCCAAATATATTAAGATATTAGATATTTATATAGCTGGAGGGCTAAATTACTCCCTTTGTATGACCTAAATTCCCTGGCCATGTATTGTGTGCATAAAGTGTTCTGGAGATAAGGAATAAAAGCAGGGACAGGTTTTGTAGGTTGTCCCTGCTCACTAAGGAAATCAGTGGCATACTAGGGACAGGTCTTCCTATCCCAGTTTCTGCTCTAGCAACTTAGAGTAGCCAGCCTTATGTGTTGGAATTTGTTATCTCCCAGTATTTTGGGTATTTGGGTAAGTAAATTTTTGTAATAAATGTTTTTAAATATTCTTACTGGGAAATGACCTATACATGCATAATACTCTTTTTGTGTGTGTGTGTAAATAAACCTACTGAGATTCCACTGAACGAGTATATGGCATTGCATTACTAGGATAGTATTGGCATGTTGATAATGTCAAAACATTAATAATTTCCTTTTACATGTATCTGTAGCTCTGGACATCCTGACATTTTATGACTCCTCTTTAAAACTGTGAGACTATAACAGAAGCTCAGTGTCGTTTCAGTTACAGAATTTTCATATAATAGGTTTTAACATAAGGAAATGGCATCTTCTGTGGTCATCTGCAAGATTGCCATCTCAAACATCTATCCCTTGGCCTCTCCCCCACTGTGAAATGGGGAGTGCACAGTGTGTTAGAAAGAAGCAGAAAAGAATATGTTCTGAAAGGTCTTCAGTCTTTTGCCCATATCCTAAGCCAATAGCCTAGAAAAGCTTTTAAGAAAAGAATTTGGACAGTCTCCAAGCGACGCACGGCCCCGTGGGAAACAAACAAACCTAAAAGTAACCAGATAAAAATTTCAGTAGTTTTGAATCTTTATCCAATTAGTAGGCAAATTCTATCTATGTCCCTCCAAATTGCAGAAGAATCTTCTAGAAAAATAGCTACTACCCTCCAGAATGAAGTTTTATTCTGTCTGGTTCACCGGGAAATTTTTATGCCAAAAATTCGCTTTTAACCTTCAGATTTCAGTCTTCTGAGTTGTTAATCAATAGTGCTTTGAGAAGCTCATGAACACATCTGCTCTTATAAAAGAGACTTTTAAAATCTGATTTCCAACAGGACAGAGGCACTAGCTCCAGCTGATGGAGATGAAGCAGTAAATGTTCAGCTCTCAGGTGGTAAGTTATATGACTTACCAACAGCTGCATGACCAATGTGACTACAGTCAGAAACAGGGAATACCTCCCGCTCCATGCTAGTTGTAGTCAAGCTTCTTCACTCTTCTTTCCAGGAAAATTCTGGTAGTCCTGCTTCCTGCCTCACTTCTAGTCAAACTTCCTTGTACTTTTGAACTCCAGGATAGTCCAGACCTCACAGTTATTTTTCAACATTTCATAGAATCATAGGACAATTTAAGTTGGAAGGGACCTCTAGAGGTCATCTGACCCAACGTACTGCTCAGAGTAAGTCTAATTAGAGCAGGTTGCTCAGAGACTTCTCCAGTCAAGTTGCAAACACATCCAAAGTTGGAGATTCCAATGCCTTTCTAAGCAATCTGTTCCAGTAGCAGTTGAAATAAGCAATTTTTCCAGGTATCTAATTGAAATTTCCCAGCATCCAACTTGTGTCCATTGCCCCTGGTCCTAAGCAGAAGTGATTTAAAACATAAGTGTTTTAGAATCAGCCTTCAGAGTTTGGGCCTAGATTGCAGTTGTTCCTAGCAGTTCTCAAACAACTTCAGCAATTCTGAATAGGCCCCTGTGGTCATTAGGCTGAGATGACATTCAGTGTAGGGCAATTCTTTAAACAGCATGTGGGGTGCTCTGCCTCCACCTATTCACCTGGTCAGGTGGCCTTTCAGCAGTGGATGCACAAGAAATTTTTTTATTTTCTTTCTCACACTCCCAGAGGTGTGAAAGGTTAATTATGTCTGTTCTGCCTTCTCTTTTGACTATGGAGCCCACATTTCCTTATGCAGAAGAATAGCAGCAGAGGCAGTCATGTCCCTATTGAGGCAAACTGAAACAGACAGTGAGTGTTATTACGGGCTTTTTCCCCCATTGCCCTACCAATCTGTTTCCATCCCCAAAAATCAGTAATAAAAAAGATTTTCTTCTCAGCTAAAGGCTGTCTTGGTATCAGTCATACTGGGCCATGACTGTTGAGTGTCTGCAGTTTTCTGGAAGAAGGTCTTCGTATCACAGATACTGAGTGAAGTTTAACATACAGTTAGATTTGCCTTGTTTTCATGCTCTTTCCAGCAGGAACTTTGCATATTTGGTCTCAAGCGAAAAGAAGTTTGAGTAGAAATTATTTCAGCAACTTTTTGGTACATGTATTTCTATTTTTATTTCAAGACTTATTTCTACACTGAAAAATGATTGAAACGACAAATCCTTTAGCAACATGTCTGCTCCATGTTGAATATTTACAGCTGCAGCTGTTTACTTCAGTAATTTAGACCTTGATTCAGGAACATACTTAAGCATATGGTTAACTTAAACCAGAGGAGCAATTCCCTTAACTTGAGGGAGACTAAGTAAGGGGGGCGTGAGTTGCAGAATGGTTCCAGGTCATCTCTTGGGACAACACAGCTTTTTTGTGCTCCTTGCTCAAGGCCGATTACAGAGCAAACCCTGTACTTAATATTTCTGTTGTTAAATAGAAACTATAAAATACACATAGAGTATTTTAGTGCTTGTTACTGTCAGTGTAAGAACATTTTTTTTTTTTAAATTTCCTGACTTTTAAGCATTTAACACAGTTACTTGATTCTTATATTATTGTATGTTTGTGTTTTAATATGCAACTAATCTTCATCAATTATGAAGTGTTGAATCTTTTCAGAAGGAAACTGATAAGCTTTGTGGTGCTGTTAATCACAAAATAGTCTTTGGATAAGTAACATATGGCTTGTTATTCCAGATTAAACCTCGGCATTAATTAGTACCTGGTCGTTCCTCACTTTGTCTCTGACTTTAAAAAGAAACCTTGTTTTCTTTGTTGAAGTGATGGACAAAACATCTGGAAAACATAAATGTAATGTCAGCAAAATTCCCAAGGGTAAGCATTCTTCATCATTAGGAGTCCAACCAAAAAGCAGGAAATGTACCTCTAAGTCTGAACACCAAGAATTTTGAAATAGTATGGGACATTGTGGGTTCCCTGTTCTCAATTTAGGTATGACATAATCTGATGTATGTAAGATGCATTTCTTATTTTTAATAATCAATTGAGAACCATTTTGTCAACCTTGCTCATCTTTCTTGGACAGTGTTCTGTATGTTGTTTCCAAAATGCTTTTGAAAAATCTTGCTCTACTTTCATTCAGTGTTAGAAATACTTTTCAGTTCATGCATCATGGAAGGTAAAGAAGTCTTTTGAGCTGCTGTATAAAAGTCATAGCTACAGCAAGCAATGTACATGGAGAACTGCAAGCCATATGCTGAAGGTACTGAATGCCTCACAGAATGGGACCAATTTTAACACCGTAAGCATGTAACTATGATTAGTTTAATGCCAGCGTAGCCTTTGCCAACCTTCAGCTCCAACAGCCTAAGTGATACAGAGTTAAGTTTACTTCAAACGTGAAGAAAAAAAAAGGAGTATCATGATTGATCTTTGCATTTTAATAACGTAAGTGCATAGGATAAAATAAGTCAGAGTTTTAATCTCCTTGCACCTAGGCAAAGTCTTAGAAGGGTATGGCCTTCATTCATTGAGATAGAAGCATTTATACTGCAGCATTGTTTTATTTTTCAGGTTGTTGGAAGGCTTTATTCATGTGTCAGGTTGCCTACACTACATCCATTATGAGCCAGGCTCTCAGCATTCTTCAGACAATATTTCTAATTCTGTTTTTTCATTCCTTTTTTAAATGTACAATGGCCTTTGTTTTGTCCTCTCCAGTCCCTCTTCTATCATCTGGAATTACTATCTCATTTGCCCCCCTTCCATCTACTTGTGTCCAGCTGAACAGCTGGAAAGAACATTATCTAAAGCACAGTTGTGTTTCTGCGGGAAAGCAGGGTCCCAATGGATAATTATCCAAGCTAGTCCTAGGCTGCGTATACCAAGAATTTAAAGCATCGTAATAAGTTAAATATCATGTAACCCTTTGTGATTGTTCTCTGTATTGAGATATGTTGACTACCATTAAGCAGCTAGAGCCTAAAAAGGTTCACAGTGTCATGAGTAAAACAAAAGGCATTTCATAGTCAGCGTTGTCATGTCTGAACCACAATAGATGTCCCATGACGTGCTTTCATGAGAAGGCATGTCTTATATCAGCATAATCAGTGCCGTGCTTTCTTGCAGTAGTTACAAGTAGTTTCCAGTTGGATGAATTCTCTCTGACATGATATTCAGGAATAGTGAACGTAGTGAAAATATTCTGAATGTGGTGAGATTGTTTATATGAAGCAGGGAACCTGTTAGCAAAAGCTGACATTGGTAATTGCTGAAATAATTGGAGACAAATCTTCAGAAATCAATGAAGTCAAACTGCTTAAGGCCAGTAGTAAATTAAGGATCATGTTGTTCTTGACACCACTCACAGTATAACTGTCACAGAAGAATATATGCCAAATTTTACACATTCCATTTACTACAGAGTGTTTAAGCCATAAATTCCTAAATGTGATTTTTTCTGATCACAGATCTTCATAATATCTTGCTACATGGGTCATTTCATTTTAATCCACAAATTTGCCAAAAGAGAAATAGAATCATCTTGGAAGTGATCACAGAAAAGTTCATCCCTTTGTGTTAAAGTAGGATTGACTCTTTCTGAATCCCGGCAGATATTCGTCTGACCTCCTCTACACTGATGAACACTCCCCATCTCTTCAGTTAAACTGTTCCAAGTTTTCCCTAACTTTTAGCCCAAATCTTTCTTCCTGGGTAGACAGAAAACTTTTATGTGCTGGTGCATTTGAGGAGATTTCTGTGCTCTGTCATGGACAGTGACTTCTGCTGTGAAAAGAAATTTCTGCTGAACTTTTCAAGAATTAGAGAACATAAATAATAGTGTACGGAATTAAATTATGGTTTCTAGTTTTCATCAAGCCAAGGCTTTTGATGGCATTCAGGAACGTAAAAATGGAAGAATTGAATAGTGTTCTAATAGGCAAATCCTGGAAGCTGAGCCTCTCCAAACAGTAGCTTCATGCACAGGTGTCACTGAGCTTTGCAAATAGAGACACCAAAATTAAATCATCCTCATGAGGTTGCATATCTGGACTGAGACTAGACTGTATGCTAAGCTGACTGAAAGTAACATTTGAAACTCAAACAAGATTAACAAAATACAGAGATTTAACTTTTTGTGGCACAACTAGACTTATTAAGAAAAAGGCAGTAGTTTTGTTGAACAACCATCAGAATTTTTAACTTATTTCTCCCACCCTTGCCCATAGACACACAAGCATTTTGGACAGATGTAGTATTTGGAAGCAAATGGTGGGAATGGGAATTGTTTTGCCTAGTCTTCTGTCAGGTCTCTGCAGGAGCTTTGTTAATCTTTATCAAGAAAAGAACTTGGCACTTTTCTTGCAACACTTGATTGAAATTGTCAGCTTTCAATAAAAGCAAAATTAATTCAGCTTTCCAGCATGATTCTGATCACACACCAAGGAATTTATCTTTAAGAAAACAATGAAGTCATCAAACTGATTTAAAACTGCTGTGATATCAGAATCTTGTCCTTCTTAGCTAATCTTTTAGAATCATAGAATCATTTAGGTTGGAAAGGACCTTTAAGATCATCAAATCCAACCGTTAACCTAACACTACCGGTCCACCACTAAACCATGTCCCTAAGCACCACATCCACACTCTTTTAAATGCCTCCAGGGATGGTGACTCCACCATTTCCCTGGGCAGCCTGTTCAAATGCTTGACAACCCTTTCAGTGAAGAAATTTTTCCTAATATCCAGTCTAAACCTCCCCTGGTGCAACCTGAGGCCATTTCCTCTTGTCCTATCTCTGGTCACTTGGGAGAAGAGACCAACACCCACCTCTCTGCAACCCCCTCTCAGGTAGTTGTAGAGAGCGATGAGGTCTCCCCTCAGCCTCCTCTTCTCCAGACTGAACAACCCCAGTTCCCTCAGCCGCTCCTCATAAAACTTGTGCTCCAGACCCTTCACCAGCTTCGTTGCCCTTCTCTGGACACGCTCCAGCACCTCAATGTCCTTCTTGTAGTGAGGGGCCCAAAACTGAACACAGGATTCGAGGTGCGGCCTCACCAGCGCCAAGTACAGGGGGACAATCACTTCCCTATTCCTGCTGGCCACACTGTTTCTGATACAGGCCAGGATGCTGTTGGGCACACTGCTGGTTCATACTCAGCCGGCTGTCGACCAAAACCCCCAGGTCCTTTTCTGGGGGGCAGCTTTCCAGCCACTCGTCCCCAAGCCTGTAGCGTTGCATGGGGTTGTTGTGACCCAAGTGCAGGACCCGGCACTTGGCCTTGATGAACCTGATACAATTGGCCTGGGCCCATCGATCCAGCCTGTCCAGATCCCTCTGCAGAGCCTTCCTACCCTCGAGCAGATCAACACTCCCACCCAACTTGATGTCTTCTGCAAACTTGCTGAGGGTGCACTTGATCCCCTTGTCCGGATCATTGATAAAGATATTAAACAGAACTGGCCACAATACTGAGCCCTGGGGAACACCACTTGTGACCGGCCGCCAACTGGATTTAACTCCATTCACCACCATTCTTTGGGCCTGGCCGTCCAGCCAGTTTTTTACCCAGTGAAGTGTAGGCCTGTCCAAGCCATGAGCAGCCAGTTTCTCCAGGACAATCCTGTGGGAAATGGTGTCAAAGGCTTTACTAAAGTCCAGGTAGTCTATAACCACAGCCTTTCCCTCATCCACTAAGCGGGTCACTTTGTCATAGAAGGAGATCAGGGTAGTCAAGCAGGACCTGCCTTTCATAAACCCATGCTGACTGAGCCTCATCGCCTGCTTGTCCTGTACATGCCACGTGATGGCACTCAAGAGGATCTGCTCCATAACCTTCCCTGGCACCGAGGTCAGGCTGACAGGCCTGTAGTTCCCCGGATGCTCCTTCCGGCCCTTCTTGTAGGTGGGTGTCACATTTTCTAACCTCCAGTCCCCTGGGACTTCCCCGGTTAGTCTGGACTGCTGGTAGATGATGGAAAGTGGCTTGGTGAACACTTCTACCAGCTCCCTCAATACCCTTGGGTGGATCCCATCTGGTCCCATAGACTTGTGTGTATCTAAGTGGTGTAGCAGGTCACTAACCATTTGCCTTTGGATTATAGGGATTTTATTCTGCTCCCCATCCTTGTCTTCCGGCTCAGAGGGGTGGGTATCCGGAGAACAACTGGTCTTACTATTAAAGATTGAGGCAAAGAAGGCATTAAGTACCTCAGCCTCTTCCTCATCCTTTGTCATTATGTTTCCCCCCGTGTCCAGTAAAGGATGGAGATTCTCCTTAGCCCTCCTTTTGTTGCTAACATATTTATAGAAACATTTTTTATTGTCTTTTACAGCAGTCGCCAGATTAAGTTCTAGTTGGGCTTTGGCCGTTCTAATTTTCTCCCTGCATAACCTCACAACATCCTTGTAGTCCTCCTGAGTTGCCTGCCCCTTCTTCCAAAGGTCATAAACTGTTTTCCCTGAGTTCCAGCCAAAGCTCTCTGTTCAGCCAGGCTGGTCTTCTTCCCCACCAGCAGACTAGATCGTTTTCAATCTAGCTCATAATAGCAGATCAGAGTTTTGGCTGTGCTGAAGAGACATAAGAGATCAAGTGACCAACAACTGGAACAAAGGAAAACTTGGGATTTGCTGAGCACAATTTTTGTTCCAGTCAGTTAGTCAAGTTCTACCACAAAATCCAGGACCTGAACTTGCAAGTCATACTCATGTGAGTAGTTTGCTTGACCGTAGCCCTAGTATTGAGTGAGGATCGCTTTTGGTTAGAGCAAAGTTTGTTTGGGGTCGGGGGAGTGTTGTTTGTCGTTGTAGTTTTACAAAGATGGCCATAAACGATGACTGTGAAAAATCAACAGCTAAGGAAAACCAGGATCCCTTAAGAGTTTGTTGAAGATAAATTAGTGCTTCTGTGGGACAAGACCAAAACTGAGAATTTGTATCCTTGTGTAGCATGTAATTATGTTGTATTGGACCTTTAAAACTCTGCAGAAGAAATGTTCACATATTGCTAACCTGCTGAGCATCTGTCTGAAGTCATGAATGAGAAAGTGTGGTCTTGCAATGAGAGATTGTTTAGTCTACTTGGTGATAGGAAGGATGAAAATTTGCTAATTTTGGCTGGCTCTTTAACGAATATGGAATATTTAAACCTAATCAAGAAGGCGAAGAAAAGTCAATGTGGAAAATGAGCAAAATGGGAAAGACGGAGAAAAACAATTTTACCATAAACACTGAGATTTATGTTCTCTACAACATTTGTGTAGCTCTAAAGTAAACCACTGAAAATCACTGAGATTCTTTCAGAAATATCTAGAATAATATAAACAAGGGACATACTCTTGCAACCTGCTTGCTTCAGACTGATAAATTTTCAGTGCTAATCCTCCTTCTGTCTTAGAATCAGGATTATAGCTCAGATTCTAAAATCATATTTTTAAATCAGTTTATTAATTGGCTTTTTTTGAAGACTTGAAAAATCAGTCAATGAATTTGAATATTCAGGAGCTACAATTTATTAGAATTGTAAGTGGTATTAGTGCTCTCCAGTTTAAAAACATAGCAGAAGAGTTTTTCACTGACCTGTATGCCTTCTGCAAATACTAACGTTTTTCCATGAGTGTTAGCCTGGCTTAGCTTGCAGGATCTCACTAGGTAGCATTTATTACCTAAGAATTTTTGTTTAGCTTGGACTTTGCTACATTAACTAAGCTGTAACCCAGAAGGTTTTTGTAACATTTGCAAGTTAGTGCAAAGTCTTCATCTTGTCTTATTTAGTAGATCTGCTGATAGTTTAAGATTGCAACACTAACAGATAATTTTTCTTCTTGAATAAAAATTGCATCTTAAAATTATTTTTGCACCAACTCCCTGCCTTCCTCCTGATACAAATACTTGTGCAAGCAAAAAAACCCCACTTGTATGTTTCTATTGTTTTCTTATCTTGGCTGCAAATAATGCATTTAAATAAGGAATTGTTTGAGAAACATGGTTCTAAGTGTGCCCGATCTTGCCTAGATGTTGGGAAGCATATGGTCTACTTTATCCGTGCTGAGAAACATCCTTGCTGCTTTCTGTCACCACTGTATTTTTTCAAATGCAGTTTCAGTGTGAGTGGCACACACGTGTTGATTGTGAAGGTAGCATTCTTTCAGAACAGCCTTAAGCTAATTACTCATAGTGGCAGTGGGGCTTTGTACCTCATTTGTGAACAGCTATTTATTCTACTACACCAGTACAAAGCAATGTTTCACATTACCAGTTTACCAGACTATTACACCATTGTGTTTTAATCCACTGTAGGTGGATGGAGAATATGAGCCATCTGTTTTATTTAATGATATAATCAGTAAACAATATATGCACTTTACACATTTGGTCATTAAAGATGCCCATATTGTTGGACCCTGTATTTACATTGTAAATTGGTGTATTCACACATCAGCTCTTTCTGGTTTAAAAGGCTTGCTGTGTTCCTAAGATGGTACAAAGCAAGCTCAGTAACTGCTGGAACCCAGCGCAGGTGGTCGAGCTAGTTGCCACACAGATCAAAAGTCAAACAACTGTGAATCTTCCTTTGAAACGGCATTTAGAGAGACAAGGCTGGTCTTATCTTCACAAACAAGAAAGAGTTATAGATATACATCATGAAGTTATGAGTACAAAAGGGGGTTTCATAATCACTCAGCATCAGAAAATCCAATACTGCAGACTTTTGTGAAGACGTCTTTGGAATATAAAGACCATCTTATTTTCCTGGACAAAATTTAGAGGAGTGAGTCTGAATTATTAAATATGAGAAAGTTCAGTGATTTCAAAACTTTCGAGACAAGAAGTTGCCTGCTCTCACAGTCGATTTAATTTTATTTTATTTTCAGCAATGCTTAAGCAGAATAAACCAAACACCAACAGCAAAACCCAATCTTATTCAAGGGATAGAGGTGAATGAGTGTATTTGTGCTAGAAGCAAAGGAAATTGCTTGAGATTTCAATTTCCCCAAAGTATCCTTGGTGAGTGCCAAAAAACAGTCACAAAAATACATTAAAAAATCATTCATATGTAAAATCTTGTTTGCTAGCACCTATTTAAGGAGATGAAAGATAGCACAATCCTGTATTAAAATTAAAACAGTAACGTTCATTTCTTTTACTTCATAGCTTGTGCTTAGGATGCCTAGAACTTAAGATACTTATTGGAGGACTTGGTCTCATTTCTCATTGTGTTTTATGAGGAAATAGATGGGGTTTATGACGGGGCGAAGGCCTGACTGGCATTGCCAGTTGCCAGCAAAGGGAAGGGACTTGTGGAAGTGGTATGGCTAAGAGCGAGTTTGCAGGTCAGCAAGGATAGAGGAGGAGTCTTGAGCTTAACAACACACAGCTGCTCAGCAGGGAGGGGTCTGCTAATAAAGGCGGAGCTCTGGGAATGGCAGTTCTTTAGCTCTGTTTGAAATCATCTTTTAAAGCAGCAGAGTCTGTCAGGATGAGATCTTAGTCATTTCTTGTATGCACTTGCATAAAAAACTAGCAGCCTAGCAGCAAAATATATAGGAGATCGAGATTTCCGTTTTGGTTTCTGTTCCTACATAATGCAGCTATACTCAGAGGCACTCAGTAACAAAGTCTGTGTACTAAAAAGAAGTGTGTTCACTTTCTATTTAGTGTTACAAACATGAAGACATAGCTTTCTAAGTCTTTAAATCTATTTCAAAGGCAAGCTAATTATATTGTTCTTTTTTTTAATCTTGGGGTGGGAGGAAAGAAAATTTTTTTACTAGGGCTTTCTAATGCTGGCACGAATTTTAGAGATAAAGTATTTTCAAGTGTATGAGCAAAGAGAAGAAAACATCTAATTTTATGAACCATTATATATGCTTTCAAAATATACAATATTTTCGTGGTTAAAATATTTAAAATAAAACAAAATAAGACTCAGCTGTAAGTGTCCCTTCTATAGTCTTTTCATATCTGTATTTCATGTAAGCTGAATATTAAGCATTGGCATGTTTCCATATACTTCATGACATATTGCCTTCTGATTTTGAGATATTGTGTAACTAACTTATTTCTAATCTTATAAAGGTGTTGAGATTTTTTTTCCCATCCCAATCCAGGAAAAACAATCAGAAGCTTGACTACTAATGTTTGAATCCTAGCTTTGCAATGGGTATATCTTGGTATCTGTGGACACGTCTGTTTCTGTGCATCCCTAAAATGAAGATAATGTTCCAGATCTCAGCAAAGCGTTCCGAGGGCAAATGCCCTTAATTAATGTATGCATGGTCCTCGCATGACAGCCTGATGAGAGTTTGTGAATGAGGGACTAACTGATAGCAGTGCCTGTCCTGATTTGGGGTCATGGCTTAAATGAATTTAAAAGGGGTGAAAGAGAAGCATGAGAAGAATTTAGACTAAAGGGATGTCTGATTTCCTATAACAGTCCATTACCAAGTACATACCTGATCTCCTTAACTACTGAACGTAGATATGAGAAAGAGGAGGTATCAATCCTTTGTTGTCTTTTACAGAGAATATAATTTTGAGGGCTACAGGTGATAGACTCATCTTTCCTTGGGTGACATTTTTGGTGTGTTGCGGACAGAGAAGAGTATTTGGGTTGGTTAGACAAACAGAATTAATGCATCCCTGGAGGCATAATAATTAAGTGTACCTATAGAAGAGTGGTAATGTTAAACTTGATGTGCTAACCCAGGCAACTGCTTCTTCCTTATCGATCTTTCCTTACTGCTCTTGTCAGAAATGATGTTCTTACAGCTGGTGTGGACTGAGATGTATTTTTGCTGACTGCTGTCAACCTGCAAACAATCAGTACTTTACAAATGTTTGTTAAGTACCTTAGGGTTCCTCGAAGAAGGAATATACCCCTATAAATGCAACGTTTTATGACTTACGATCACAGTGCTGACATTTCCTTGTTCAAAGAAGGTGTGGAGGAGAGATGTGTAGACTTAGGGGTAAAGGTAAATAGTCACTTACTTGCCCTTGCCAAAATTACCTTTAGCAGCATCACCTCTTGCCTCTGGGGAAATAAAAAGGAACATAGTTTGTTACAAAATGTGGATGGGTAAAGCCATGAAGATAATCTAGGAATGCATAAGAATTCTATCTCATGTAGTAACTTGATGACCAAAAATATACTAGTGAGCCTTTGAAATTCTAATATTTTGTTGTTCAGCTTCTGATTAAGGAGAAAATAAAAATGTGGATTTCAATTGCATTTTGTTGAAACATCCAGTGGCATGATGCTGCTCTTAGCCGTAAAGTTAGAAGAGAGTTTGTTAGACACTTTGTGTAGCAGGCACATGTTGAAAGCTAGGCTGAAATGAAGTTTGAATATGATAGCTGGTAACGATGCTGTGGAGCACCCTCGTCATGAAGAGTATTATTTATAGAACATCTCTTGTGCTGGTGCACTGGGTTGGTCATATTTTAACGGTCATCTTTGAATTATTGATGATTTATTAAAGCTCTACCAGCAAGCAGTGGGAGAATTAAGCTCCCACATGCCAGTTCCTTCAGATGATTCCTCTTTGAGGAATCTAAGTGATCAAATGAGATGAGCCATTTATAATTCTTCGAACAGGAATTGCTCACAAGTAGTTGTTTCTTAGTAAATTCTTGGTGTCCTCTTTGGAGTAAGATGGAATATTTAGAATTATATGATACACATATATGATGTTAAGCATATTGTAGAATTGTTTTATAATAAACTACATAAACCATATTAGCAGTGTTCCAGATGCTTAGCAGTCAAATAAGGAAATAGGAACTTCATCTCAGAGATGCACGCCGTAAACAGACAACACATAGGAGGGGTAGGGAATGTTGAATACATCCAAAGGCAGTGCTGCAGAGCTGCTTGCATGCTCTGTTTCAGGCAGTTATTTTTGTATGCTTATAATTCTGTTTACTGAAACCAATGGAAAAGCTTGTGCCCAAATGCTCGTTCTCTGAATCTGAGAGGAGGAGCAGGTGCATAAGATACCAGAGAAAAGCTCTGTTTTATAAATGTAGAGACTAGCTTACAGTAGAGATTCTGTTTTGTCCTCTTGCTCCACTGACCCAACTAAATACAGGTTTCACAGGAAAATATTGTTGTGACTGACCTGGATAATAGAGATTGGTTGGGAGGACTATTAAACCTGGCCCTCCTCTCTAAACTGTTGAGTTCTGAGACAGACTTTAGTTTGAGACCCACTATACCCTGCTTTCTTTGATCCAAACCCTGAGAATATGTAACCATTATTTAAAGGAATGAACTCCTTTGTGAGGAGGAAGCCAAGAAGTGGCCCCAGAGAATGCCTCCCCACATGGAAAGCCACCACCCCCTGATTTGATGGCTTCCATGCTAATGCGTCTTTCAAGGGGGTCTCTTTGTCCTGCGTTGTTACTTATTTGGCTCTTCTTTTATTTTAGTCTTAATTGTCATTAGCGCGTTTTTTTCTAAAGGCATCTGGGGAATAGTAGTTTATTGCATATTGTTGTGTTTGTCTAAAGGCAATTGCACAAGTTTGAAACCTAATCCTTGTAATCTTTCCTACTAGGGAGAGCTTGAGATAAATACTGCTGTATGCTTGGTGGGAGTGGGTCTCTACTTTTTGATCATCCATGTCTAAATGTTGAGTAATACTTAAGGGAAAATGTTCTCAAAACATTCCTTAGATGATTATTAGATTATATTTTATGTTTGATAAAAACTGGAAAATTGTGTAAATATTTGCTTAACATCCCACCCCTAAAGCAATTTATTTCCTTTCTGGCCTTCAACCCTCTTGCTCAGTGATATGAGATCATTCACTTTCTGTTTATATTCACTTTCACTTTGCAGTTTTCATGTATGTGTAGTGCGATTCCCCACTGCAGAGGAATATTTAAATAGTAAGTGGGGAATAAAGAGGAAGGAAGGAAAAAATCTTTTTAAAATATTTTCTAGTGGCTTCTCAATTTTAAAAAGTAAACAAGTGCTATGATTATACGACTTGTATGTGACATGCTAATAACTAGTGTTAGAAGAAATTTAAAAATAATCCAGTCCTGCTTTTCTATAAGCTGGTTGTCACATAGTAAGTAAGACCAGTTTATACGTATCATGTTCCTGTGGCGACCGTTCAAATCAGCCTTTGGCAAAAGCAAACACACGTGAGATATCTCGTTCTTACAAGAGGAAATCACTTTTGCATCTTGGATACTCCGTGGTGGTTGAGTTCTCTAGAAAGTGCTGACTCTTCACATAGACAACAGTCAATACTCACATAGGTCAACTGTTTGGCTCTTTTCTGTCATCTGAATTTTTTATTTTGGATTAATATGGAGTATGGGTCTCAAAACCAGGGACAAACGCTAGGTCATGATTAGAGCTCGACTAGATGGGAAGAGGGGTTTAGGGGAACATTGTGTTGTGGAAGAAGAACCATCAGAGTTAGTAAGTTACTTTAAAAGACTGAGGACACTTCTCTGCACCAACCAGTGTTGAAGCATTTCTGTCATACATTGCAAAATGGCTGCTTCAGATGCAAGAAGTCCTGGAGTTTCTCTTGAGTCCTCTTTCCCTCCCACCATGTTTTTGCAATTAAATACTGGATTAAAATTCTTTTTCCTTTCCTTTTGTTTTGTTTTGTTCTGTTTTTTTGTTTTAAATGTGTTACTTTTTCCTTAATGTGTAGCAGCTGATTTTTCCTCTGTTGGCTCACTTGGGCACAGAGACAAACCTTTCAAGGAACAGAGTTCCAACATTGTGGTTGATTATTTTAATGGGAAGCCATCTGTGTGGTAAGGCAGGCTCTCCAGCTTCTTTCTGCAGAAAAAAAAGGAGATGCAAGCATTTTAGCCAAAGGTAAAACCCTTCTCTCTGTAATGTGGATGAACTCACAAAGAAAGTAGACATAAAGACCTGTGTCTCCTCACCACACTCACGAAGACCTGATTTTCAAGAGCATCCAACCTGCAACAGATGGTCTCTTGGGAACACAACTTGCCCTCTTGAGAGTATGATCGAGTCTTGGTGCTTCCCACAAATTTGCAGTTGATATCTGCTGCTCCTTTGTGGGGCAAAGGGCCAGTTTGCTTTCCAAGAGCTCTGTGCCCTTCTTTTTTCTGGCTTACCCCATCTTGCCTTCCCAAAGTTTGAGTTGCATTTCTTGCAGGAGTCTTGCACTTCCTCTCCATCCCCTTCTGTGGTTTTCATAGCCTGTCAATCTGAGATGTTTTTGACTTCTTTTGACAAACACCTTCACTTAGAATTGCAGTGTGGGTGCCTGGAAAAAAAGAAGGCCTTTCTTTTCTTCCTTCCTCTTTATGAACTAGAGACATAATGTGTAAAAGCTTGGTGTCAGTTCACAATAGCACTTCGTCCTCTTTCGCGTCACTTGCCAAATAACTACTGTTGTGGCAACAGCTGTAACCAAGCGTGGTGTCAGCTAGTTTTGCCATAACATG
Organism: Gavia stellata; assembly: GCF_030936135.1. Taxonomy (NCBI): domain Eukaryota; kingdom Metazoa; phylum Chordata; class Aves; order Gaviiformes; family Gaviidae; genus Gavia; species Gavia stellata. The sequence continues at coordinate 30,884,631 of NC_082602.1, forward strand.
ACTGGGTGCCAGTGATTTTAATATAATGTGAAACACACTCCCAGGCAGTGCAATGAGGCATCTGATTATTAAATTCCTTGAAATGTCATCTGGAATTTTTTTTTTTTTTTTTTTGCATCAATTCAGGTCTCAGAACTGGACAGTGTTGTGATTAAAAGAAAAAGAACAGAAAATTCTCTCATTATAGTAAACATTTCCAAGAAAACTCTCACCCTGAAGCAGACAGCTCTGCTCTGCTTACATAGACAGCAACAGCAAAAGCTCTGTGAAGGCTGTAGGGGTGGAGGTTATAATTGTGGCTACCAGTTGTTTGCTGCTCTTTACTGTAGCACTTAATATATGTTAATATAATATCTATAACATAACATAATAATAATATTCTATAATAATATAATACAATATAATAGCACAATAAATGCTATTTATTTTTAGGCTTCTTATTCTGAATTACTTATAAAAACTAAAAGGTAGGAACCTGGTGAAGCATTTGTTTTTAGTACATTGCTTACATTGTGCTCCAAAGCATGGTATTCAGCATTATTGTTAATGATTGAAGCAGTAGCATTTAATTGTGTAAAGCAATTAAAAAGCTCTATATTACTACTTCTTGGGCTGAGTCCATTAATACAGGAAGCATTAGTAAGAAATATATTGAAGAAGTTGAACAAGGTCATAAATGTTCTGCGTGCAAAGAGCACCTAGTGCTTTTTTCCAAGCCTTTAAGAAGTAGTTTAAAAAACAAAACAAAACAAACAAAACCTTGTGAGGTGAATAGATAAAAGGCTTTCTTGGTTTAGTTATGTCAGTTTGGCTTTTTCCTGTAATTGCTGGGGTTGTTTTGTTCCTACAGAGGGAACGGATGCCAAGCTGAAGAGGTAATTTCTGAGCACTGTTTCAAGATATTGTGAAAATTCTCAACTTTTCTGTAATAAGAAGAATAACACTTCCCTAATGATGTCTGTTTATTGCATATTGTTCTTCTGTATGCAGTTCAGTGCAGCTGACAGCAAGTACTTGAGAGAAACCCAGGGCTGAAGGAACAGTGCAGGGGAAACCTGAGCAGGCCTGAGTCTCTGCAGGCTGTGTGCACCGACTCCTCTGGGTGCTGTCAAGCGGTCCTTACCTTACGTCACCGTGGATGAAATCGAAAGAGATCATTTGCGTTTGATCCCAGGTGGCTTTACATTTGAATCCAAACAGGAAAAAGCTCCTGGCCGCACGAAGCTGGATTGGAGGTGTTGATACTCCAAACACGTCCGGATGTCACTCTCCTTGCATCAGATGGGCTGGCTGTGGGGCTTACTTTCCTTTGGTAATCTTGGGAGTTACTCGCACAATGAAAGGTCCGGGTTTTTCCGACCTGTAAAGAGTCATAGCAGAGCTCTGTACTTGTAAAGTATCATTATGGGCTCAGAAGTGCAGAGGTTTTTACTAGGCAGGAGCTCAAACCAAAACCCTAAATGTGGATATTTCTAAACCTTGGAATCTGTGTCCACATCTGAGTTTTGCAGGTTACGTGTGCCAGTAGCGCATTAAACCAGTGTATGACATGGAAATTTCCCTAAAACTTACAGTATTCCACATCCAGGTGCAGTTACAACTAATTTCTGCAGGCTCCGCTAGACAGTTTCCAAGGGAAATTTTTGTTTAATTTAATATCAAGCCAAATCCACTGTATATCTTCAAGTCTCTACTTAATAATTGAATGCGTAAAGAACAGAAGCAGCACAGGCAGAAATAATACGGTGTTTCCCAAAATGACTTGTTTGACCCTTAGCCTGGGAAAAAGACCAGCCTGAAGAAGGAGAAGCACGTTCTGTCTCTAGATCTGCACAGGTTTTGGCTTCTCTAGTGATGCTGCAGTCATGGTATTTTAAAAGCATACAGTTGTTTTCAGTCCAAAAGCAAGTTGATTCTTCATGCATAGTTGACACTACTGTTCAGGCTGACGAGGGTAAATTTTAGGACAAACCACAGGAAATGGCTTGGAGAGGTGGAGGATATTAAGAAAATATTGTACTGCTGCTTTAGAAGTAAAATGAAACACTTTAGCCTCCATTTTCCCGTACGATGTTTAAAGCCATTGTTTTGATATTAATTTTTTTTGCAAAAAGTATTGCAACTATTGAAAACAAATGTGCTTCAAAACATATAGTTGTTTTTTGTAATCTCAGACCGAGACAAGTCACGTGACAATCCTCTTCTTCTCCTGGAGGGCAGCCTGAGGTTTTGTGAAAAAGCGTTTCTTTCCTCCTTCCTCTGTCCCCTCACCTCCTGGTTTTGGACTAATTGTGTTCCCTTGAAACTACTACTTTCTGTGTCAACTCTGAGAGTGAAAATTGTTCAACTTTTTGTTTATGGAAGAATCTGCTTTAGTTGGAAAGTCAGATGCAGCAATAGAAACAGAAATAGCACTTTTAAAGCTGACAGGCTGTATTCACTTTGATATGTAGAGAATGGCAACAGCAGTCATTCGTATTGAGAGAGTTCTGTTCTTTCTCTGTCTCTCTGCCCCTGTTGCAAGATGAGCAAGGGCTGACCTGAACTTTTGTTTGTTTGTTCTGCTGTGAGGTTAAAGATTCACGCTCCCCCCTAAGAATGTTTTATTCTGTTTTTGTATGGGGGGGAATTCAACTTTTGTGAAGGCAAAAGAAAAATACTTGCCCGATGTAAGAAACAGCTGAACAAGACCTAAGTTGATAGATTTTTTTTTTTCCAGCTTTCTACCTGTGAAGAAATACAGTATTTTTAGGGTGAGGGGTGATTGTGGAAAGCAATGATTGAACAAATAACTGCTTTAAGGCCAGTGCTAGAAACGCTTGCCAGTATAGTAATGTCAGTTGGAGGTGTGATTTTTGGCTGCATGTGTGTACTGGCAAAAGCCCTAGTATAGACATGGTTGTACCAGGGACAAAAAAAAAAAAAGCTTTGGCCAATATATTCCATTTTGCTTGGGGAGGGTTTAAGCTCTAACAACAAAAGCACTTCTTTTCTGCTGGTAAGTTGCAACTCCAGTAGAAGCTCATGCCAGAATAGTTATACTGTTGTAGTGGCAAACCTTTTTCATAGACTAGACTTCTGAGTCTGGTATCCTAATATTAGCAACTGTGCTCCTGTTATTGTTAGTTTTAACAGCAGCAGCATCTGAAGGTGATTTGAGTGCCTTAGACTTTGTAGCGTTGTAATGATCTTGAATTTACAGATCTGCATTTCATTTACTCCCCATACTTAGGAGGATTGCAAATGATATTACACCGGACTCCATCTTTTGCATGCAAGACATTTCTTTGCAATTCTTTTTTAATGGCTTTTTCCTAGCTACAAGTCAAAAAGGCCCGTGTGCTTTGCAGCTGTCTAAAAGCTGAAGAATGAGATTATCGTTGGATTTATTTTCTGACTCATTACACAAATATTTGTAGTGAAACATGGTTCTTCTAAGTGTAACATAGTCTTCATACCTAAGTGTTGCAGATTTCTGTAGCAGGTTTCTACTTCAATATCTTGAATATATTGGGATTCTGGAGGAGATGTTGTCATTACCTTGTGGGACTACGTAGTCATACGTGTGATGCCACAGGCCTTCTGTGCTTCTAATACTGAAGCACACTGCATCAGCCATGAAATCAGAAGGGGTAAATACTCATTCCAGGTCCCAGTTCCATGTCACAAGAACATTTCAGCTATTGTGTAATCTCTCCAGAGTGCCCTCACACTAGGAGAGCAAAAACAATACTGTTCTCAATACTGTTAGGGAGGTGACGCTTGGAGATGTTGTGCAGCCTGTCCTTGATCGCTAGACTTTTTGTTCAGCCTTCTACTGCCTCGTTATGATATGGTACGAGAGAATGTTATGGTTGTTTGGGTTTTTTTGTTTTTGCTTTAAATTACCTCTGACTTCATTGGGTGTAAAATTCGGCCAATGCTGAATGCTTTTGAAAATCCCACCCTTCAGTTGGTTTTGGTTTTGTTGTTGTTTTTTTGTGTCCGATGTAGGACTCAGTAATATGTACTGGCATAACGTCTCGCTGGAGCAGAATAATGATGTGTTGTGCTAATTACTGACATCACAAAACCACAGACAGTAATCTTGATCTTGGGGGGAAAAAAAAACCCTGAACACTAGGTTAAGACCTATTAAAAAATACAGTTTATGTGAGTCTGGTAGGATAAGAAAACTAAGCATGTTGAGTTTTAGAGTGTTTCCCTTTCTAAGTTTATGCTCTTCACAGTTTTTTAAAAAAGAGGGGAAAAAAAAGTAAATACTGGGGAGGGTTGGTATTTAACGAATGGTACACACGTCTGAAGCTGTATTTTTAGTATTCCTGGTCTTTCAGTCTCACAGCTTATCTTTTTCTAGGCTCATGAAGCATGAAATAAGTTAATAGGTTTTTAGAATATTTGGACTTTCTGGCTTTTTTTCTTTGTTGCTCTGTGACTTGGACAACAAACATTGTGAACTGAGTAGCCTCAGTTTGTTAATCTCTCCCTCGGGTGCATCCTTTCTTAGTTCAGCAAAAACACAAACAAAAAAATCTACTGCATGTGGTCAGTACTCAGTTTTCTTGGGCTCATGTGTCTTGTTGAAACCAGAATATTTTCTCTCCAAGACAAGCCCAGCCCCTTATTCTTGGTAAGAATTCTCAGTTTTCATTCTAGATTTTAGCTGTTAACCCCTTTGCCATTTCAGCTTCAAAAATCAACTAAATAAAGGCATGGTATATTTATCTGAAGGGAAATATGCATGTTTAATATTTTGCATGTTCGAATAACTGACCTGCATTTGTTCAAATATAAAAACACCACAACCAACCAACCAAACAAACAAACAAAAAACCCCAAGCAAGCAGAAGAACGCCTAGCCAAAGCCAAAAATGAGAAATTTCCTTCTCAAAGGGGCAGCTTTAAAGAAATTTTGGGTCATGCACTATAAACAGGAGGTTAAAATGGAAACACTCTTACATCTGAATCTGCAGTGTCTGCTACCCAGGGCCTTAAGTACTTTGGCTGAAAGCAAAAATGTAAAAGACTGACTAAATTCTGGTATTTGCAGCTTCATTCACTGTACGAGCGGGTTGCTAGCAACTTTCTGTCTGCAAATGACAGGGTAGGATCGAGTCTCAGCTGGGGATACAAGGGAGTTCCTCCAGTCCTCTTGCTATAACACAAACACTCTCAGGGCATTATACCTCAACTCTAGAAATCTAAAGGAGATGTAAATAAAAATAAAACTTACTACACATATTTATTCTTAGGGCACCTACCAGCTGAAATTGTAGTATGGCAAAGGTTTGCCCCACGGTGTGCCCCTTACGAGGGGAGCAACAAGAAAGAGCCGGGCAAAACAATGGTTTCTGGAGGAACGTTTAATTGAAAGCTTTTCCCTTAAAAATATCATCTTTCCAGAAATGCAGATGTGTATGATAATCCTATAGGGATATTGGTATTTGGCCTCTAGGATTTTAAGAGTCCTGTTCCCAAGGTTAAGATATACAGAGAGCCAAATTTTATTTGAAACTATTATACAAGACAGATATGGAAGCTCATGGAGTATTACATTGCAAATCACATGTTAAAGAGAGACACATGGCTCTTGAGCTATAAAATGAGTAGAGAAAGGAATGATATTTAAAAGATATCTTTAACCACTTGTTTTACTCATTAATCTGCAGTTCACAAAGCATTAGTTGCAGCAATAAATGCATTATAGAATTGTTTCTGAAAAGCAAACAAATATTTCAGACATTTTCACTGCTAACATAACTGTGTAACAATAGCAAAACAAATACTGATGGTGAGCAATGTTTCTATGAGTGAATGTGTTGAACAGCTGCCACTTTCCACCCTTGAGACTTCTGCATATCTATGCTGGATGCGGTGATTCCTGTAGCAGATTTGTAATACACTTTGTGTTGCAGGGGGGCTAAGGGGAAGAGCTGTGATAGGGGGCCTTAATGTAGATGTCATTGAATCAAGGGGGACTTCTGCTATTGGCATGATAGGGCTGTTGCTTATAACAAATTCAAAGGTCTGAATGGGCCCCGTGGCAAAACTCCTGACCCAGTGCAATGCCATCACAGCAAGGTGCTATTCTCTTCCACCCTAACTCTCCCATACGCAGGCACTTTCGCTCTACCGAGTGTTCCCTGGGAAATTCGGTGTCCTATCTCTCTCCATCCCTATGACAGTGTTTTCCTTACCTGCACCTTCTGAAATGACATGAGGTGTTCTCAGACATTAACAGTCATTCTGAGACTGTTGTTTCTTTCCAGATTTATAAAGAAGAGGGCTTTGAAAAAAAGATTCAGAAGTGTATCAGAAGAATTACATTAGTCAGATATTACCAACTGCTTCATTCCTAAGGGTATTATTCTGTTCTCGTAGTCTGGATATTTTGTATGAGTGGGTTAAGTTCCGTTAGCTACAGATGCAAGCCAGCAGCTGAACTTGGTAGACACTCATTTCCAAAAACATATCTGAGGGTATCATATTTTGCAGAATACAGTTAAGCCTACTCCACTTACAAGCAATACAAAAAGACATAATGAATAGTTCTGATTATCATATGATGATTTAAAAGAGCACTTACCCTTTGACTATTGTTGACACAATCCATCAAACAATTATTGGAGGTAAACAGTTTTCCCTCCTAAAAAACGTTTGCATTTTCAGGAAGACTTGCATGCTTTCTTCCTTTCCCTCACCCCTTTCTCTATGCCCCCAAATAGCATATAATGCGCTGGGTGGGACACTTCCATGAGTTATGGAAAATCCAGCTCCAGTACTCACCTTTTTATGTTCAAATGAGGGTCTGGACTCTGAGTTTCCTTAGTCCCAGAAAATGCTGCACTCCATGGGTTCTCAAATTCAGTGTGCCCAGTTTATGCCATCACAGAAAGTAAGAGCAACTAACTGTAGCCTCATGGCTACTGTCACGGCACATGCAAGATAGGCTTTTTTGTTCAAATCTGAACACCTCCAACAGGAGAGCTATGAGAGACCCATTCCAGAGTAGCCCAATGGTTAAATGTTCAGATTTAGGGTCTCCTGGTCTTCCTCCCACAGTGAGGGATATAACCTGGTGAGTTTGCTCTGCAGTTTCCTTTTTCCCTCTCCCTGGAAGCTGCTTTCCGAGCTGCAGCCACGGTCTGCGTAGCTGGCATGTACATGCCCAAAATGTTGTGGGCTCTGCTCTGAGGAGAAGAGCAGAAAATAAAACTGAGCAGAAGTCTCAGAAAGAGATCCTTTATCTCCAAGCTGGCAGTAGATGAAAATCCCAGAGAGTGCAAATATCAGGGAATCACAAAAATTAATCTAGACCATGAAGGACAGCCTGGGAGCAATTAAAAGAGTGGATGTCACAGACTTCAAGGTAACTGTTACTGTGGCTTGGGCCTGATCCTCACATAGTTGTTTGGGTAAACCCCGACATGAGATGTCCTTGGGCATTGCTGTCAGAGAGTGGGTCAGGAGTCTGTATCCCGGCTCAGAAGGAATTTTGCCTGCACAAAGTCCTTTTGTTAATAGCTGTCTGGCTTCCTGATGCGTGGGCTCTAGATGTGCATGTGCGTACTCACGCTTTTATAAAAAGACTTTGAATAAGTGACTGTTACTTGAAAGACCCAGAAGCAACTTGTCAGCTGCCAAATAGGAGGCCCGGTAGTTGTTCCTGCTGAAATAATCTGTCTTTGTTCTGCAGGATGGTACCACAGCAGATCACAAAGTTACTGAAGGGTTGCGTGGGCTTCCTACCCTTCTAGGTACGGTGGCATAACAGCTACCTTTTGGCTCTGAAGTTTGCCTCTTTGTTAAAAATAAAATCTGCTTAAGCATCACCCTTTTTGAAAGAATTCTTCAGAGTTCAAAGTAAATTATCTCAGGGATGATGATAATCATTGGCCTTTAATTGAACTGTGGTGCTTAAAATCTAGAAACCAGTTCATGGTTAATCATTTAAGTTCATCAAAAATAAGATTCAAGTTGGGGCAATTAGACAATTGCTTCATTACTCAAACTGTCTAATGATGTTTCACTGATCTTTCACAAATGATAATACAGTAGAAGAACTGTATAGTTTAAGAATAAGTTATTCCAGTTTTCGATAGTTGAAAAGTGACTTACCAAAACTGTTAATGGAAGTTATTCAAGATGTGCTGTCTAAATCCTTTCCAATTAGCGTTGAGGTCTTGAAGGGCCAGTCTTAGCTTTTTATTAATATGTTCAGTTTATTAATGTATTTTTTGATATATGCATAGTGTGACTGTCTGGTACATCTCAAGATGTTGCATAATTATTATCCTTTTAATTTGTTTTACTTGGGTTCTACTCCTTACTCTTGCTTAAAATTCAGAAATATTTCATAGCTTAATAACTTAATAACTCATTAGAAAGCCATGACATGTAGTTGAGGTTACCTGGAAGGCTATCCATATTTAACAGTAAACTTGAGATAATTCATTGACAGTATGACCGTCATTGACCAGTTTAAATATTTAAGGTTGTGTTTTGACCTTTTGCCTTACATTTAAACCATACCGAGAAACTGAAATAGATTGTGTACAAAATTGGGATCTTTATTAGATAGTTATGGAATTATGAAACAACAAAAAATTACTACTTTGCCTTGTAATAAGACTCTATATATTTGATTTATTAAATAAACACTTTTATAAAATTTTGTTACCTTATTCTGTTTTAGAGATGAGTCTTCCTCTTCCTTATTAAAAATCCCTAATAAAAAGAACTTCTGCTTCCAATTTTGGAGCAACATCTGTGGCCAACAAATTATTGCCTAAATATGATAGGAGATACAAATCAGGTTTTTGAAAAACAGGACTAATTAAAAATGTTAATGGTGTTTTTCAGGTCTTTCATGCTTTTATTTTGCCACATATAAAAAGGGCTTGTTTTGGATGCTTGAAGTGATATTCTCTTGGGAACCTCTTTACTGAGATCTAATGTGCAGAACCAAAACTCAAGGAGAAATCGCATCCTAGAGTCACAAAAAAATTCGAAGCTTTAGAATGGCCTGTTCAGTTTCGATGGGCTTTTCTTGAAGAACCTCAAATGACTGGGGGAGTCTTAGCTTTCCTGTGAAAATGAATCATGTCTTTAGTCTCTGGCTTTTCACACTTTTCTCAGACCATCAACTGCTGACTGTAGAGGTTTCTCATGACTGAACAAAATTGTAGCTTTGCACCCCACCCCTCTGTGTGTATGCCTGGTTTTGTCTGTGTTGGTGGATACACATGACGTTTCTGTAGGTTGGCGATGGGATAGATAGTTTCCCGTTCTCTCCCTGTTGATGTCTATGAAATATTTTATTTCGCTGAGTTCAAATGCTGTTCCAGAAACAATATAAGCATGTTTTAATTAGTTTATGTCATAAAATGTAAGATGTCACACTGCATTTACAAGGATTCCACAGATTTCCATTACTATCCTGTTTTGATTTAACCTGATAATTGTATTTATGTAAAAAGGCTCTATGATAAGCTACCTATGGAAAGGGCTAATGACAAAGAGGGATGGAAGGAAGATGGGAAAGTATTTTATTCCCTGGCAAGACTTCTGTATTGTTGGCCTTTGTGCAGACCATCATCCTTGAGTCCCTCTGCTAGGTACCCTTCCTTCCCTTTTACTGTCTGCTCGTCTGTGGATGGCATAACTTGGTGTCTCAAGGGATCATTAGGTTGAATAGTGACTCCAGAACAGTTTCTGATGTGCTTCTGATACAGCACAACTATCCTTCACACAAGGCTGGAGGTAACTTTGAAGAATGTGACTTTGTATTCTTCTGTATCACACCTGCAAAGAAAACTAGCCTGTTACTGCAGTATTTTAATACAGTGAAAGCAACTTGATCCAAGTTCCCCAGCTGTTCTCGTGGACAACTGATGACCCACAACCACATAATCCACAGTGTTTTGAACTGACAGTTTGATGATAGATGCTTATTGTCCATGAGATGTTTTGAGACTGGGCAGTGATCTCTAGGTCCTAAATGTTGCAACTTTTCTAAGCAGTTTGTTATTTTTGAGACTTCCTCTGAACGGATGCATGTATTTCTGGTCACGTATAGCAGTGTGTACTTGTACTTCTTTGTCACAGCTCTCTTTTCTCTCTGAAAGCTTTTACCTCCCATGGAACCGCTTAGAATCTCCCTGTACTTTTTGAGTTTTGCAGAGAGTTAATTAACTGATTTGTTCCCAGGTGGGTTCTGCACCTCACCAGGTGCCTCCCGTACCAGGATCCGTACCAGGATCCGTGCCTGCCCTGCTGTCCTTCTCGCAGTGCTGAACGCTGGCCAGAAAGGCCCACACACTCTTTCCCCTGCAATGCCAGAAGCCTTTGGGGGGTGTTAGGTTATTGCCCTGGAGAGGAAACTGTAGAACCCCTTAAGGTCTTGTAACTCGTAACTTAAAAAGCTTAAGACTGCACTTGAGTATTGGTTTCAAACGCCATTGTTTCTCTAGTGAAGTCTAGAGCATGACATGTAATCAGCATCAGGATGCACTGTGAAGTGATATTGGGGTCTGGTTATGTTATGTAATGGCAAGCTCTTACAGTAGTGAAATTTGAGATATCTCAATGGGGAAGCTTTGAGGCCCCTTAATTCTGTAGTACATGGTTCTCAAAGGCCTTTGTGGACTCATTTAACATGTAGAGCATTAAGTGTTTTTTCTCCTAGCACCTGTAGTTTGGTTCACATTCCTCTCACCTTTTCTTACTGCTAAGTTAGTGCCAAGATGTTTCCAGAACTGCTCTGCTCTCAAAGACCTTTTCTCCTAGGTTTTGTTCTAAATAAGTACAAGAAATGTCTTTATTATTTGCAAGTTAAAAGCATATCCAACTTCTGTCCGTCAAAAGAAATTTGGCCTCCTTCTAAGAGACAAATAAGTCATGAACTAGAAGCTGAAGGTGCTGTGCTTCTAATTTCCGCAAGGTCAAAGATCATGTTAAACGAAGAATTTCCACTATGACTAATACAGCTTTATTTTGGGAAAAGAGAGGAGGAAGCACTCCATTTGGTATATAACATAGCCCACAGCTCTCCTTAAAAACTAGACCAAAACTGGGGCTTAACTTCCCCTAACTGCTGGAGCAGTCCAAGATTTTTGTCTGGCTGTAGAGCACTTCTGCTCTATTTATGCTGTAACTTAGAATTACTTTCTAACCATTTCCTAAGTAAGCACAATTTAACCAGTTAGCAGACTGATTTAGAGGCTGAATTCCAATATCCTTGTTCTGTGAATGGTTCCATTGGCTTAATTGACTCCTTGGGAAGTAAGGAAGTATTGACAGTAAAAGTGATGGACCTCAGTTTTAGCTAGTTACATTTAGCAGCCAGCTGAAATACACCTTCTTTTACATATGAAAACAACAGTGCTTTTCATAATTCTGTCCTCAAGAGATATAGTCACTAATATAATGACAATTAAAAAGTTTTATTGATGCACGTATTTCTTAGCCATCGCACATCATGAAGTACTCTAAGAAACCAGAGGATTCTTTGTTTAACAGCTAGTCAGCTAACACTCTAAAAAATCTTTCATTGTAATCTGTGTAATTCAAGGTTTGAAACAAATTTTATTCCCCAAAATAAACTGACAAGTGCATGAGCTGAGAATGCAATTAAAAATGCCCTGCCAATTTTATAAACAGACAAGCCAAGGTACAATGAATTTCTGGAGTCCTCAAGAGACCTAACAGATTTGTGACAGAACCTCAGGAGCTGCACTGGAGAGTGTTGATCCACATCAGGTTCTCTAAAGAGTAATTCAAGCACATTTTGATGCATCCCAGAAAGGAGGTAGAAACACCTTTCTCATGCGGGGTACCTGCTCTGATATTCCAGTTATTTGAGGAAGAAAGTATGCATTTCTGTTATCTTGACAGAAAACAACAAACACAAGTTCTTAAAACCTTTTAGAAGAAAGTTCTTAAAAGATACCGTGTTAATTACTCTTAAGTATTTTTCAGTTTAATGGTAGCTAAATATGGTGCTTACACAGGGTTAAATTAATCAGCAGCTTCCTAATGAAAACAAATATCTTCTCCAAGGGATTTAAAATGTGGATTTTTTTGTTATTATTAAACAGTCAAAATGCTTTTGTCGATAAGGCAAGAAATGGATAGTTGAACCTAGGAACCTCCTGCATACTATTCCTGAATACATTTGCATTAAATATTTTGCCTTCCAGACAATAAATTATGAAAAGGCTCTTTAAAGTGGGGATGATAGGGAAAGGATGATGGAGGCCAGTGAGATGGCGATTAACACATTCGCTTGTAATGCTTGCAACCTCGCTTCAGACGTGCTGTAGTTTGTGAAGAGAGTTGTCTGTTCTCAGCTGAGTTTCTTTATAGGAATGCCTAGCACTGTGGCTTTGCTTTAAAGAGGTCATGGTCTTAGAAGCTCAAGCTGAATATTACAGGTCTGAATGAGAAGAATTGACAGAGCTGTGGGAGGAAGCTTTTCTTCACTGGCCTTCACTTTCAAGAGGTTTAAAATTCTCCAGATTCTCAACTAAACTTTTTTTACATTATCAAATGAAGTTCGTTGTGTTAACTTTGATGTGGACTGTAGACCCGTGTTGTGAAAACTCATCCTTGAGAAATGCTCAGCCCTTCTGACTCTTCCTGTCTCCCTATCAAGCTTTTACATTTCCTCTTGGTAGGCTGACTTTCACCATGCTATGATAATTGTTTGCTAGCACTATTAATGAGCTCTACCGCTTTGGTAAACAGCAGATCAAATTGGTTTGACCCCTTCTTACTCAAAAATGAGCTAAATAAACAAGTTAGTAGTATTAATGTGATTTAAATGTGATGATGTTACCCTGGATAGATTTTATAAGGATATGGCTCAAATGGGTAGCTGGTGCCTTTTCGTGTACAAAATCCAGTGTCTGCTGTGAATGTTTACCTTAAATAGTCTGTAAACTATGAAACTCCATTTCAACCACATAATTGCCTTTTAGTATCCTTTCCCATCAGCTGTAAAACGTCAAACAAACATTAGGAGCTTCAGCAATGGGTCCATTTTATGAGTGTATAGTAAACTTCTTCATCCTAGTAAAGTTTATTTAGGTATCATAAGTTGATAACATTCTAATGCAAGAAGAAAGTGTGTTTTCTTTCTTCTGAATCAGACAGTGTTCCCCTGATAACTATCCTGAAGTAAAATGTAATGAAGCCAGCTTTAATTTTGTGAGCACTAGCATCATGTCATATGCTGGCAAAGTTTATAAAATAACTGGATATATACATTACATTAATATTAAAAAAGAACAGGGAGATTATAAAAAGGTATTTAATGGGACATGAGAAAAATATAGCTTCTAGATGATGATACTGAGAGAAATATTTCTCTCCTCTAAAAAGAAATAGTGAATTTTAGTAAGAAAATCTAGTGTCAGCAGGGCTCTGAAGCTTTTTCTTACAAGTCTATTCAAATTTAGTGAAAGTGAGTATTCTTTCTGTAAGGCTTTGAATCATCGTCTAAGTTTCCATTGCAGAAATCTTTTCTGTCATCCTAGGTAAAACTCCAACCCATCCCCACCCCAGTTACTGAATCCTATAGGATTTTTCCATAGGAGTAATTAAGAACATTCATCTTTTCACTTTCTGCCATAATTCTTAAAGAGCCGTGGGAGAAAAACAGGCTTTGCAGGAGTGGAAAAAATTTCTTCTGAGTGAAAGCGACTTGCCCAGTGTCACACGTACGTCCTGAGTGAGGAATTTCAGCGTAGGTTGCCTCATCCCTGCTTTGTGAGCTCTGGCTGGGGGGTGATGCTGTCATTGAGACTGGAACTATCTTGCATTTCCGAGTAGCCTGGAATGGGGCCACGTACCAATGTGTTCGGTCTGGTGTTTACACGGCATCTGTTTGTGTAACCGAAGGAATGGCGTCTGTGTAAACAATTCCCATCAGTTATGACAGCTAATGCTGGCTCAGCAGTATTAGACTCAGTACTTAAATATTTCAGGCTAATATCTCTTTGTTTTCTCACTATACTAGAGTGTTTATCAATAAGATTTAGTATGTAAATACTGTTCTCTAATGCTCAGTGCTGAACATGCTCTCCTTTTAATGGGATTTTAGTTTTGTCCTAGTAATATTAGCTTAAGAGCCACTGATGGCACAACCTTGTGCTAATTCAAGCATTATTACTGCCTGTGTAACATGCTGCCCTGAGTCATTCAAAAAATAAATATGAATTAATTCAGTGTGTCAATGGAAGATGATGACACAAATATTGTAGCCGACCCGTAAATTGATGGTCGTTGTCAAAACCACTGTGGCTTTGACATGCAGATCTAGATACAAAGAGAGAGTCTGCAATCGTTTCCGATTACCTTGTTGTCAGGCTGACATTTCCCCTTGCTTAGTCAACAGCCTATTTCTTAAGCTGTGTCACCCCTGTTCCAGTCTAGGTTCAATAATGCTGCCACTCCGTTCCAGCAGCCATTTAGGTATTGTCATTTCATTGAAGCACCTTACAGGTGATCCATTGCATACTCGCATGAGGAGCTTTTCCTACTAGTATATCTCACTCACAGGGAACTTTTGGTGAATCTGTTGCCATATTTAATTTGAGAAGGTGTCATAACTCATTGTAGTTGGCACCAGCCCTAATCAAGGTCGGTGCCAAACTTGATATTGGTGCCAGTGGTCTGTTATCCATGGCATAGCTACACTGCTTCTCTGAAGGACATCAGCTGAGTCAACAATAGCGTGTTTCTGTCACTACTGCTACATTAACTCTGTAAGTTTTGCTGGAAAAATAATGTTGGCAGGGTTTGGTTTGGCTTTGTGTTTCTTGTTCCTAGCCAGCATAGCACTGCCAGAAAAAGATTCTCATGGAGACTAAGCATTAGCACTCTACAAGTTGTAGATGCAGCGGATCAGTGAGTCCTTCAATCTGACCAGCTTCAGGTTGTGCATAGAGTCCCAAAGAGAGAGAGAGGCCACAGTGCTGTTCTGTGGCTGCAGAAACTGCAGACCCCCTAGCCTGGAGCAACTGTCCTGCTCTCGTCATTTCTGAGCGGAGCAAACTTGAGAGGTCCAATGTAAACTCTCTTGTTCTGTTTCTCCTCTTCTGAAGTCCTGCAAATACTAACAGGGGACTCTGGCCATCAAAAGCTGAAGGTGGTTCTTAAACCACTGGTCTCTTAGCAGTTCCACCCAAGCTGAATTTGGTCCATGCTCTTTCCAACCTGTCCCTCGCTAAAGCATATATTCATATTCAGAATTTAATAACTGATATGATCAACTGGGCTTGTTCTCAATTTTATACAGGCTTTGTGGCAGTGAAATCAGGGGGATTAAGTGTGGGAAAAGCAACAGTAGCAAAGAGTAGGGCTGGTGTTTGAATTCCCCCACTCTTCCCCTCTCTCTTTCCACGTGGCTGGGAACATTTAACCATGCAAGAACATTAAGATTAAAGAAGGAGCACTGACTTTAAGCTCATGAGGTTGTGTGTTGGTATGATACAGTTCTCAGAGAACATTTTCCTCCAGTACCATAACGCAGTCAGGTAGTTTGAGAATGTAAGTTTCATTCACGGTTCAGGAGTTCCTTCCCTTCATAGTTTTAAGAACCTTACCATTATTATCTATCTTTCTGTAGTTTTCTAGACTGTAGATGACTATGATAATGTTACAGTACAAGTTAAATTCTGCTTCCAGTGATTTTCCCGAGATCTCATTTGCTGCTTTCCTGCACAGGTTACAAAGTGTCACAACTCAGTAGTACCAATTATTAGTTTTTTCATTTAATGGGTAGTTTTAATGTTCTAGGAGAACCCGTTTTCTTAACTTAATGACAGTATTTTTAGGCTGTTGCATAGCATTTAACTAGTTATTATTTGTTCTTTACTCTTTGAACGTGTCTAGTTATACTGTTCTGGCATCGTTGCAAATACAATTCCACAATCTAAGTAAAGCGAACGCTTGTGATTTCATGGATAGTTTCAATTTTAAGTCTTTATTTTTTCTTGTGTTTAATCCTAATTATATAACATTTCTAGTGACACTTCACCATTGGCAAAACTTCCATAAATGCAAAAGTTTTGTAAGGTTAGAGTTCATGAAATATGCCACTAGGAAAACATTTTATATATGTCAGTATGTTTAAGTGTGTTTTACTGACACTGTGCGTTCAAAAGGTTTTATCTGGTGATACCATTCACCCTTGGTTAACAGTGGACATTTAAGCCCTGGCTGTGCAAAGGAAATTTGCCACTCCTATCTTTTAGGGGCCTGCTTCCAAGCATGGGATTCATAAATCTGAGCTAAACATAGGAGCCAGGTTAAAGAGAGGCTGGGCAGGGACTACTTTCTATCTTCTCTGCCAAAGCTGCAATTCTCGATCTTAAATAGAGGTGCTTAAATTCCACCTATATGTCACATGTGTAGATGCCACATGTTTTCCAGGGGTCTAGACTTAGTTATCTTGGAGATGCCAAACATCATTCCTGCCCCTCACCTGCCTCCTGCCCCAAGCCTGTTACACGAATCAGTGTGTCTGGGTTTAACCTGTTCTGTCCATCTTCTCAAATTGTTACTAGGCCTGGCTTTGAAGGGCAGGAGGCAAGTTATCCCTCAAAGCTTCAAGCTGATCTCTGGGCTGGATCCCTGCTGCAGTCCTCCTTGCCCCACTGGTAATCTCCGTGTCTCTGGATCACCTCTGTTTAAGCAGTGAGGACAGTGATTATACAACATTTGTAGGCTTTGGGATGAGTACTTACTCATTCATTTCATATTTTAAAACTCAATGTGATTGTAATCTGTGCCTGCTTTTACTTCTAATATTTTTTTTTCTTCTACTAAATATTTTTTCCCTGTGTCCCAGCTCAATTCACAAAGGAAACCAGGTTTATTCATGCATTAAGTCTGGGGTTTATAGACACATTCAACAGTGAATTAAGGTAGCATGGCTGAAGCAGTTTCTACTCATGGCTGTACGTACTGCCTTTCTTTGGGAAGTTAGTACAACCACCGTGGTGATAGCTGAATGGGATGTGCATTTGTTCCTCCACCACTGTTTATAATCTGCTATGTTAATGTAGCCTGACATTGGTTTAATTTACAGTATAATACTGGGCTGTAAACTGCAGCTGTTCACAAGTAGATTCATTTCCCATCCAGCCACCTCTCCAGTGAAGGCGATAACCTCCAGGAGCTCAGCAGGATACAGCTTCAGTCAGTCCAATGTAATCTGCTGTCACATGTGTCAACACTCTCTGTCCATCCACATCCCCATAGTGACCTCTGGTTTTGCTGGCCTCTCAGACGGTTAACCAAAAAAAGCTTTGGCTGGAGCTCACACTAGACCATAAGATAAATAAGTGCTTATGAGTTAGGAGCTCACATGGAGGTAGTTTTCAGTAGCTTTGCCTTATTTTAGTGTATTGGGTAACTTGGTAGAATAGAGCTTTTGGTCATTTACAATCAAACCAATTACTTCATTCAGGAGAGAAGACATTAGATCTACACAGTAGATCTACACAGATCTTCGACGAAAGTGTCGTTGCCGTTTAGCTGTTATCTATATTTCCTGCATAAGAGTTGGAACAGAGCCAAATATTACATGACTCCAGAAAAAAATATTGCTTTAAAATTTTACTTGGCTTTTTAGAGGATGATTTACTTTTTATGAGGTGAGGAGAAAAAGGAAGGAACTACGTGACAGAAAAAGAGACAGAGAAATTTTTATATTGCAGGTATCTGAGGAAAGTCTTACAGGAGGTTTTTTTCAAAAACCTGATTTTTTTTAATCAAAAGTGTATTTCGTTATGTTTGTTGTATCTATCAAACTATGCTGAAGCAACAACAATACATACATGTATACAGCGATGCTGGATTATATGAGAGTGTTCTGTAGAATCCACAAATTCCCCTTGAAATCATAGGTACACTGTGTTTCTACACCTGATTGCAATCTCCATTGCAACTCATTGGGCTAATTTACCTTCTCCATTGTTGTCTTATCTCCATTTTGAATTGAGACTCCCTGGGAAGGGAGAAGGTGCTAACCGTACAGAGTGACAGGCCGGCTCCTTTTCAAAAGATGCTTCATAGCACAATAGGATGGGACCAGCTTTTGAAATCCCATTCATTCTGGCTTCTTGACACAGGCTTGGGGTGTGAAACAAAAAAAGTCACCTGAGATAGAACAACAGGCCAGTTGTTTTAGCACAGTCCTTTAAAATATAAAGTTTTGGAGAATACGCAGAGAGCTTGGGCAGGGGAGAACAAGCAAGGCAGTCTCTCCTAAGAGAGGTTGTTTTTTCACTGAAGGAGACGACAGAAGAAGAGAGAGGCTTTCTGCGCAAGAGGAGGAGAAACCATGATTCAATAAGTTATGTGGTGCAGTCCCATCTTAGAGAAATTCAGTCTAAGCCTAGAGAGTACCACAACATGGTGTGTCAGTGACACACAAAAAGCTGTGCCTGTTTTTTCACTTGTTCCCATGCGTTTCTTGTGAATGCATAAGGGCAGAGCAAATTAAACACGAAAGTTTGGGTGCATTTGCTGTAGGTCTTCCCATGCCCCTGAAGAGTGAAGCAGCATGAACTGCTAATCAGATGGGAGCTCTGGGCGCTGGGGTGCATTGAGCAATCTTGGTATCTTAATGGTGGTCCTGGGCCAACAGCCCCGGTGCCTGACGGTCCTGCTTGTGTAAGGAGGACACTAGGTGCAGTGTTCCCATACGGGAGGAACCACAGTGTGACAGCCTGTTGTAGTTCAATCTGCAAGACTAAAAGTAACACGTGCTAATAATACATAGTAGAAGTCATCAGAAGAATTGTTACCAGGACTGTGACACCTGTTCTAAAGTACCAGTTGTAGTTAATTTCTTTGTTTTACTTTTTGTATGCATTAATTGGCAACAGAGATCTGGATTGTGCCATCTAGCAATAAAACACCAGACTGGAATATGTAATCTGGCTGGACTTTTTTCTCTCTCTTCACTATATGAAACATGTTTTCTGCTATTTTTTTCCATTTTTTTGAAGTGAAGGTGACAATTCTCACGAAGTGTTGGGAGATCTTAAATTTGAAATCTGTAAATGAAAGGTATCTTCAGGTACTTCTGTTGTCCTTATTAGCACATCACTTCTGTATTAGATGATTAAAAACAAGTCCAACCATCAAATACATACAATTTAAAAATAAACACAATTTTAGAATACCAGCCATTTTGCTAGGTCATAAAAAGACAGAATGTTTCAGGTGACGTTATCAAGTTCAGAAATACCTTACTTGAGAGAGAATACTCAAGAGGTACCAGTTTATGTGAACCGCTATTCTTTTAGCATAAGCTAACAAGAACAGTATTTGTTAGAGTAAAAGAAAACTGTTTAAGATTGGGATAGTTCCCATATAAAAGAGCCTCTAAAAAGTCCCATCTAAAAGTTCCATTTTTGTTTTCTGTCAAAATCAGATGGCACAGCCTGTCACGGGAAAATAACTAAGGCATTTTGAGACCCTCAAGTTGTGGAGAGATGTATGGCAGTTACTCCACCCTTGGATTAGAGGATGCAACTGGGTAAAAGCAGTGGTCTCCAATTGACTTCTTAGACTCATAGAGTTTGGCTTCTTGTGTAATCCAGGGCAATTCTGAATTCACTCTAATTTGTTTCAGGAAATCAAACCAGAGCAGTGACTGTAAAGATCCTTTTACATCCTGTTTTAGTAGCTGTCTCAGTAAATGCTCTCGTTTGCAATCACAAAGACCAGAGGATCCCTGTAACTTGGAGAAATAGTGATTGTTTGATAGCAAGTCCCATGTTTTTAATTCTTAATGTTTATTTTTTACCTTAAATCTTGTATCATTGCTGCTGTGACAATTTCATGGCTTGGGGATTGGTTACAAATCCATATTTAATTGGGTTTTTTGGTGACCAAAAAAGGGAGAGGGCTGTGGAAATCTGGTGATTTTGTGCACATTTTAATGATGCTTTTAAAGAGCTAAGTGAAAAATGGTATATTTCTTTCTAACTAATAAATTTGCTTGCCTTTATTGTTGCTATTTACAAGGTACCTTTCATTTTGTTGTTTACTCCTGGTTTTCTCCTGGTTTTAAGCTGCAGTGTTTACCTACACAACAGGGCAAAGGCGAGCTACTGTTACTTCTGTGTGAAAACTATTTCATTTAGCCAGCAACTAGCAACAGCAAAAATGTAAACCACTAGCTTGCTCTCAGTAGTCAGAACTGCAAAGGCAGGTAAAAGCCAGTTAAAATTTGACGCTTGGCCACATGGTGAATTTTTGAGAACCCCAGCTGTTTGAGGTGTAAGAACATCTGTGATTGTCAACAGTTCATTAGAAAATTGCTGGCAATAAAAAAATGCCAGCCCCCCCCTCTTTCCGAAAGCAGTTGGATTCCTGATGGTCTGCCTGTCCTCTGTATCGTTTTACTTCATTCACAGAGAGACAAAATTTGCAACAAATTTTTCTTCTCTGTTTCCCTCGTGGTGCGATGATCTAACATCATTATTCACTCCTTACTTATACCGGATTTGAATATGCCATTGTTTCTTGGACAATAAAAACATCATTTGCCTAGCAGTCATTACATACATTAAATCTTTGCCATATGCGTATTACATTCCTGTGTCATATTCTTGGACAGAGCCTGGGTAAATTCCTTTGGCTCGAGTTTTGACATGACGGTTGTAATAACTGCGAAAGCTTCCATTAATAACTGGTCAGAGCACTAAGTTAATACTTTATCAGAACCCTTTGCAGTATGTGGATGATATCGATCTCTAGTGTGGGAGTGTCTACCAGTTTGCACATTAGATCAAAAATACGCTGAAGTCAGGAGCAATGAACCATTTTTATGCTTACATAAAAGAGAAAAAAAAAAGATGGCACGCTCAATCAGGCCTGTCTGTGCAGGGAACCTAAGACAGGCTGTAAGTCTGGCTGTAGGATCTTCTTGAGCTTTGCAGGTCTGTTGCTGCTTGGATTCTTCTTCTCTTTGAATTTTTGGCTGCCTGCAGCAGAATTTCCATTGCTAACGTTGTCTCTGTGCCACATAGCAATGGGGGTGGGAGAATCATCTACTATTTAGTATTTCTTTCTCACATGTTTCTGCAGCTCCCCCTTATTTCTTTTCTTGTATTTGGCTATAGACCTGAGGGTGAGATCACACATGTATAGAATGAGAGCTGTAGAAACACATTACTCTGCCATATTTAGTGCCAGAGTTTGAAAGTGCCAAATTGCTTTTTGGGTTTTCAGTATCACATGTTGGAGACGTCACAGGCTACTACTGTTCATTGCTGTTTACTCCCTACAGCACTTGTGTAATATTTATAAATACTTTCACCGATGAACATACCTTTTTAGCTACAGGATGTTGATGGCATTGACATATCATATAAAAACAATATAGTGCTTCTGATCCAGTGGTTCTGAGTTTGTAGACTTCTCTATTAGACATTTGAAAGGAGCCAATTATAAAAGCAAAGATAGTTTAACCATGACACTTGTTCATTGTTTTTGTCCTCAGCAGTTCTGTGTAGACTCTCTTCATAATTAAGGGCTTTACTGAGTAAAGAAGATTCCCAGCAGTCACCCTGGAATTGGATTAACAGTACAAGAAACTCCCCCTTGCTAACCACATGTTACATCTTCCCATATACAAGCCCTTCTTCAATTTGTTTAAATGAATTGCTGTAATTTGGCTCTGTGGACGTGAAGAAATCTAGCCAGGCTTTACATAGAAGTATAGTGGTGCATAGAGTCTCCATCTGAAATTAGGGCCATGTTGTACAAATTACTGTATAAACACAAATTAAGAGAAATCCTCTGCACTGGTAAGTTAATAATCTTGGTTGTCAAGACAAAGAAAGGGAGAAGGGAGTAGTGTTATCTCTGCCGAATGCTCCAGATGCACAGATTGTAACTTACCAGAGGTGGTGCAGAGAATGCGTTACAACATTGAGAATTGAGCCTTGATTTCCCGTACCTGAATATGCTGCCTTAATTACAAGACTGACTTCTATCTTGTCAGTCATTATAAACTCTGCAATTGTTTGACATTGATACTGTGCCAGGCCATGTATTGTCATGGAAGCAATATAGGTAACATTAAACAGAACTGTATTTCTCTTTACCTGCAAATTTTGTCCTCCTGAATGACAAACTGCATCCTTGCTACACTGATAGAAAAGAAAGGATCATTTTATTATATCTGTGTTTTAAAGCTGCTGTCTGGTTCAGCATACCCCAGCAGTCTCCATCCATTTCTAGGATCGTCTTCGTGTTAATGGTATAAATATGTTTGCCCAATTCATGCTGCATAACTTGGTTGTATTCACTCTCTTTTGGGAAAAGCTTTTTCTTTCTTTAGGCTCAATAGAACCTGCCATTTCCTGTGAGGTGATTTATTTTTGGGTATCCTCTTAAGTGGATATCTTGGATGCGAAGAAGTGACTAACAAACTTGGTAGATGCAGGATATTGACAGATGTACTCCAAGGAATCTAGCCGTGGTGTGTAAGACATTACCATCTCTTTGCTGTTCATCCCATCCATCCGCCCAAGGTTACCAACCCTACAGCAGACCTGACAAAATCAAACGGGGTGGCGGGGGTGGGAGGGGCGTGATTCAGTCATTTCAGTCTGAAGACCAGAGGCTTAAATCAAACTTAACCTTTGCGGGCAACACAAGCTGAACCGCCAAGCTTTGCACCAAGCCAACCATTCTGTGGCATCAGCTCTGCTGTAGGGGCAGAAATGTCATCCAAAGGGGAGGTGACCAAGGGCTGGCATGGCAGAGGAGGACGGTGTATCTGAAAGGCAGCTAAGGGAAAAGACCCTGCAAAGTCAAGTGCAGTGAGATCTCTGATAGCCAACACAGCTCCTCCTCCTGGAGCTGTTTGAAGACATGCAGTGGGAACGTTTTCTAAGAGAGCATTTGCAGTCATCGTGTGGTTTTGGACACCGTATCAAGCCCAGAGGCTGTATGCCTCTTGTGCTGTAATTTGTGTCTTAATGGTAATGAATTGGGTTGGAATCTCTTGAGATACAGATGATATTCCTGTAATAATAAGATTCTAAAATGTTAAATTTTTCTGTGAGATCTGTGGGATTTGCAGGTCAGAAAAGACTGTTGAAGCATTTTGTATACTGTTGATATAATTTATGAATACTAGGTTGGTATCTTTTGCAAAAAAAAAATCTAATTTCCGGATTTGGGGTTTATTTTTGCATGAAAAATAACAACAGTATGAAGGTGGCTCTTTGAATATCTTACAAAAGGACAAAATACTGCTCCCTGTACTTGGGCAATGTATTTTTTTTACTTTCTTGGGAACAGTGGGGAAAGGAAGAGGAAATTGGGGAAACATTTTAAAATGTCAATTCTAGTTCAAAAGTTACACAAGCAAACACTCTTGACCAAGGTGTTGAATTATAAAGTTTGCTATTCCATAAAGCTAAATAATCGGAAGTAATGCTGCCAATAAAAGACATTCATTTATTTACTCGAGGTGCCCATTGTTAGCACTAATAATACATTTCAACATATTGAAATTGCCAGATAATTCTTTTGTGACTTTTATGCTGGATGATATTGTTATTTAAATGAACCTGCAGACCACACTGTAATGAAGAAATGCATGTTTTGCCTAACAGTTATCAACCAGCATTCCAGCAAAATGAGAATTTTTACCTCCATTCATTCTGAGGGGAAGCTGGGGGTCACTGTTTTCAATATGGACCTTTTAAAAGCCTTTCAGCAGTGAATAATTATAAGCCACAGCTTCTGAAATTACCTGTATTCACTGTAGGGAAGAAGAAACTTTTATCTTTTGTAATGAAGTACACTTGCTCATTCAAACTTTGTAAGACTTCCTTAAAATGGCAGTTGCATTGTCCTGATTTAGTATTAGGTGGAGTAATAAAAGAAATCGATTTTTGAATATACAGATACCCTTGTTTATTCAATTTTACTTTTCTTGAATTTTGGATCCATCTTGTCAAATAATACAGATGGAAAAAAATGTGTTGAGCTCTTGTGTAAATAACCTTATCTGTACAAATTGCTGTTTACTAAAACAAATGTTACTTCATTTGCAGTTTCAAATTCATTTTGCACTTTCATTTGAAGATTGGGGTTTGAAACTGTTTTGGTCATGCTAATTTTTCTATATTAAGTTTTAGAAAAAGATTTTCTTTTTTATAGTTCAAAACTGTGCAGAAGATAGGGATTGGAAATATGGCTTGCAGCAATGCGCTTTGGACTTCTCTCTTTGTTCTTAAAAACAAGCAGGTTGGCAATATTCCTTGGTGTAAAGAAACAGAAAAGTCATTATCTGGGGAGTAATTTTAAAAAAATTATATACAATAATTTGTTAATTATTGCCAGAAAAAAGCATGCAGTTTTACTTCTGAAAATGTGCGTTCCGGTTAATGAAAAACATTACCCTGCAGCCTCTGTGGGATTTTTTCCACTTGTAAAAGTTTTTTTTAAAAAAGCAAGGAAGAAACTGATCCCACACTTTCCTAAATGGGATTTTTAGGCAAGGACTAATTCTAGCCTCACCCTCAGACAATAAGCAAGGACAAAGGTAAAGGTTGAGAGTTTTGCTTTTGAATTCTGTGTATTGACTTTTAGAGTAATAATACCTCTTTTTTTTTTTTTCCCCCTAACTAAATGCCAGATTGCAAGTTGGGTTGATTGTTTCAATCAAAAATGTTTTTTCCGTACTTTGAACAATTCAGAGACTTGATTTCCCCACTCAGAGGAAGTCTTCTTCCCTATCCTGTACAGCACCAACCTGCTTCGGATAGCATCACTCAAAAACCGCTTCATCTATAAAATAAAATCTGGCTTTGTAAATAAGATAATTTCCCAGTAGTTGAAAGTTTTAATCCTGCCTGTGAAGCTGTTTAGACTGAGTGATGCTGCTCTATTACGTGTCCAATGGGGTGGGAGAAGAGGCAGTGGGAATAGCAACCCGATAGAGATAGATGATGTTGCTCTTTAAGCTGAGCTTTTTTAACCTCCAACTCACGGTAACTGTATTAATGGATGGATTACCAGGTAGTTTTTAGCTGTATATGTCTATCACCCAACTTACTAAATATTTATCAGACCAAAATTTTGCCTGTGTGTTAGTCATATTTAAATATGGGCCATACGTTCAATACTCTGAGAGGTTGATCCATATTTCATTCAAATGTTTAGTAAACTTTCTGTCTTCTGTCCCTGTGCTCAGGCTCCCAAGCTCTGGTAACACACACAAGTAGGTGTCTAGAAGAGCAAACATTAATCCTTATTATATATCCAGCAATGTTTTTGTGCTATGAAATAGCTAGGACCAGGACGCTCAGACAGCATACAAATACAGAGCAAAGAGTTGCCCCCTCCGGAGAATTACATCCAGATGGCTGAGGCATATAAAGATATTTTCTCAGGGTAACAAGTTGCCTCATGTCAGTTGACAGGAATATGCATTCTCAGCAAATGCAGAGTAATTCAAGCTGATTTAGCCCTTTCTGCTGTGATAACTTTTAAACCCAAAGGCAGGAGACAACAGGTGGATGTAAGCAGATGGGGAAGCACGAGGAGTGAATAAGAAGGTCGGCTTCATAGGTAGTGGGCTCAATATTGCAGCAGCACAGCCATTGTCAAGCTTTTTTTCTGGCATCAGAGTTAAGAGGAGGCTTGAGAGGGGATTTGAAGGAGGATAACGAGGCAGCTTTGTGGACATGAACAAGGAGCTCTACCCAAGCATGGGGGCAGCAGGGGAGAAAGCACAAAGATCCTTGCTTGAAAAGGTAACAAATGGGTGATGGAGCCTACTGTCAGGGGCTGACTGGAGGTGGGAGCTCACCCCTCTGGAATAAATGAATGAGAATAGGTTGGGAGGGGATTAGGCTGAGAATGCTTTGAAAGAAAAAGCAAGTAGATTATGTTTATATAACAGAAAAAGGGAAACCACAGCAAAGAGGAGTAACAATGGTCAAAGTGATGAGCAAAGAAAATGCCGGTATCAAAAATATTCTTCAAGCTTTTCCAAAGCTGCTCTTTCAATAAGCAGAAGGAAGAGATGCTTTGTAATGTTGGCTTTGTATGTATCCCCATCGAAACCAACTCCACAGTTGCTTTCTGAAACTCAGGAATTATCACTAGACATTTTCTAAGCCTGGCATCTACCTTTGAGGTGAACAGCTATATTGCCTGAGCCAGAAGAATTTTCTTGTTCTTTATTATAAGGAAATAGGACAAAAGTGTACTTCCCTGCTGGAAAAAAAAAGTCACCAGTCTCTTCATTTGCATTTTTTAAAATTATTACAAGAAGGGACTCGTTGCTTTGTTGATTTGTCATAATCATTTAAAAGTCAGCTTTACAGATTTCTCAGTCTGTTAAAAACACTGTTTTCATTATGTCCTCAGATGTGCAGTTTTCATTATTTGCTTCTGAAAAAAATTACTGGCTTTTTTAAAAGGGTGTTTACTACCAGGCAGTCTTATAGCAAAGCACATATCTGTCCTTAGGCAACCATATTCCTCAAAATCTGAAAAAAAACCATAACTTCTTGCCATGCTGAGGATATACTGTGTTCTTATATGAACCATCTGTTGATGGAAAGGCAAGAACAGATGATCTGAACTGGCCTGTTAGTGCAATAGCAGCTTAATTCTGTCCTGGGTTGGAGCCCCAGGATTTAGCTTGACCTCATCACTTATGTCCTCCGTGCCACTGGAGACCAGTGGGGTGCACTGGTGCCTCCATCCTTCTTGGGAAGAGCACAGCCAGCCCTACTGCTCGTGTGGCCATTGCCAACTCATACCCATATTGCTATGTTGAAGGTCATTCCTTAAGTCTTTTGTTTTTGCCTCCTGCACAAAAGACACATCTGCAGTTCGTTAGGAAGAGAAAATAGAAAAGGTTGGTGTCAATGCCGCTGAATGGATGAATTTAACAGTGAATAGTAAGCTGTGTCTGGATGTTTCGATGTCAGGGTGGCATTATTACTGTACATACTTACAGAGGATTTTATAATCAATTGCAAAGCTGTATGATGGTTTTGACATGTGACATATATACAAGGGTGCACTAATCACTGATTTAATATAATGCTTAGCCCTGTTGTGAACACTGTCATTTGTTTAGTGCACAAATCATATTAAGCCAACCACCAGCTATAATTTTGGAAATTGGTGGAATATTCCTATAAAGAAGCACAAAAGATTGTAAAGATTGAATAAGTTCATTGTCTTAGTGACCAGTTGGGGAGGGGGAGGCCGTCCTCTGTAATTTTTTCGTCTTTTAAAAATACTTCGTGGTTCAGCAGCACAGACACTGCATATCTTTGTATCCCCACACAGTCACCATGTTAATAGCTGTTTGCTAGCTGTGGTCAGTTAATTTAAAAAAGCTGGCACACTGGTATTATAGGTCGCAATAGATTATTCTTGAATCAAATGTAGTATTGTTGCTTCAAACCAAACCCCCACCCATGACAAAATTCATTATAGTTCTTAAATTTATAATAGTGTTTGAATGGATGAACCTGAGATGATATGAAAGGAGATTCAGTTTCTTAAAATTTTCTCAAGCCATGCATTATCCTGTTCCTACTTTACTCTTGCTACATGTATAGATTCAGTAAGGGGTTATTGTTGTTTCGGGAATCTAGCACTTGTTTGTTTTGTTGCAAATATGAAAATAGATTATGAAATGTTCACTGACGTGATGAACATGGGTGCGCTCCTAGAATATATTTCTCCCCTGAATGTATGTTATATACATTTCTATTATGCACATAAATGCAAGGGAGTCAATCTAAAATATGTTTTATTCAATGCATTGCAGTGGCACAAAAACTCCAGGCCCATCCTTGACTCAGTCAGTCACTGGAAGCCTGACAATGCATTGGAGGGTAGCTAGGCTCTCAAAACTCACTTGCCCTGCAGTCGCCATCATACTCCAGGTGTTGGCCGATACGCCAAGCGGCATCACTTTCTGACAAGAGCCTCAACTATTCTTTTCAGACTGGAATGGAGAGTTTGGGGGAACTCAAAAGCTTGAGAGGTGATTGCTAGCTGCTAGAATAAAAAGCTGAGTTGGGACACATCAGTTTTCCTTTCTGGCTCTTCTGTCAGGGCAGTGGGTACCTGATGTCTGCAGCTTATAAAACAACTGCAAGAGAAAAAGTTAATATTAAAAAGGAAGCAAAACCTTTGATGATCCTGTACAGAAAGAATCTCCTTCTCGGGGCCCAAAAACCTCTGTTCCATGATGGTGGTGGAGTGAGGTGGCTGGGAAATGCTCTAGCTTTCAGTCTGGTGTGAGCAGTGGGCTGGAGAGACAATATGCCCAATCTTCAGTTCTCATTTTTGGAAAGCCCTGAGTCCTGTGGATGCTATCTGATATGCCTATGTGCACAGATGAGCGTGGTAGCACTTCAGCGTAGATAGGGAGAGGTTTTTTAGACACCCCCCCAAAAAATCAACCACACAACACTGCTGTTGTGCCCTTTCCTACTATATTTGACAAAGATACAGTTTCTGGTTAAAAGGAGAGAGAAAGAGATACATACAGACCTAGTGTCCATTGCCCTTTTCTCATCTATCCAAATAGTCATGTGGCTGTGTCTAGGGGAGCTGCGGGAGGTGGATCCAAATGTCTGCTGCTATGAATAACTTGAATTTGGAAATTAATAATTACAACAGGAGAAACAGAGACATCTTCCCTGGAAGAGTCAGTAGACAGAAAATTCAGCTGATGTGTGAAATGTGAGTCTTCAGTCTGAATTAGGGAATAGGATCTTGATCTTTCAGATCACAGGGGAGCACGATAATTATGGAGCTGTTGCCTTTTCTGGAGTGGGATGAGTGTGTGCCCATTTCTTCTCTGATTTATCATATAAAAATAATTGGTTTGCAAGCTGATGTGGGCTTGGAAAATTTTTGTAGGATGAGAAAATGGATTCCCACTCATAGCCACGTCTGAACTTCAGAAAATGACCCTGTGCACCTCTGCACAGAATATTGTTTGCCATGGACTTGAAAGCCAGCACATACCTTCCGTGTTCAACGCATTAAGCAATGGAGACGTAGTCCTATCACAGGACTTAAGCATCTGTAAGGGATGCAGAAGTAAAATGTGTACCATTTTAACTCCCTGTGTTTGAATTCTACACACACATAACTGGCAAGTATTATGAAAAGGAAAAATATCAGTTCTTCAGGCCAGTGAGAAAATTCTCTAATGGTGAAGGTTTCTAAAAACAAACGGATTGCTTCCATGAGGAATTTAGAATGAAAAATGTGATAAGTTATAGTCAGTCATTAACATTTGTTGAACATTCTACTTATTATTAGTGTTTCGTATACTTCTGGTTCAAACATTTAATGGAAAAAGAGTGGAATAAATGGAGTAACACTAACCAGATGGTCCTGTATGTGGAATTTCTAAAGCTTTTTGTGTACTTTATGTCGAAGATAACAAATCACACAGGTCAACAGCTAGTGTCAGCCAGTGAGAAATGATTGTACATTTTAAGGAAGAAAAGCTCTTGAGGTCTTAGTTGCATTGGTGTCAGGAATTCAATTTTGTGATTTTCACGTGGAAATGAAGATGCTTCCAAGTGAGGCACACTGCAGAAGAACTGTTTAAAGAGAGGTTTGTTTAGATTACAAAAACTAGGTTATCTTAGACACATTTAGGTTCAGGACATCTCCTCCGTGCTTTTCATTTAATTATGTTTCTATTTTATCTTTGGCATCTGCAGAGGATAAAATATAGGAATAATTAGGAATAGAGCTGGCTGATGAAAAATTAAGATTTTTCAATATTGTTTCTTTATATGCTGTTCTTAAAGTTAAAAAAAAATCAGAAAAGAAATCTGCAGTATGTTTTGCTTTTTGATAAGTAGCTTCATATGTTTTAACATTTTGAAAGTCATACACTTGCTAAGAATATCTGTCTGATCTGTGGCATATCTAAGTCATCCATCTCTGTAGTATCTTGCCAGGTCACTGTAGTCCTGCTGAAATATTATGATACAGAATTTCATCCAAATAAATAAATAGTGTATGATGGTGCCATCTATAGCCTAGACAGCTCAAGGGGTTAGTAATTAGTTATATAGCCTTTTACTTAGGGATCGTTACTTAAGATCAGACTCAGAATGTCACTTCTAGCCACAGGCTTGGCAAGTTGAAACAGTGGTTTCTTTCTGATCCTTGTCAATGAGGTAATGTCTAAGTCATCTAGGGCAAAGTAGAAGTAGAAACTGAATTATAATTTCATTTCTAGAATTCATTTCTCAAACTCCTTTTTATGTAAAGGCAATGGGGCAACTTTTTGACTACTGTCTACCTGTTCTATGAGTACAAATGAAGTCAGCTTCCAGACACATTAACCAGAAAACTTTCATTAGCATTACATCCACTAAAGGAGACAAGTGTGACATAGTTTCAAGTGTATATGCCAAAGGTTGTTGCATCACAGAAAACAGCAGCAATGGGATGAGCAATTCAGAGCTAATGATCTTTCTTTCATAAGACCATCCCCTTCCTATAGCTCAATAGATCCACCTAGATAATGATCCAGCAGCTACAAAAATAGAAATGTCCTTAAAACTGAATTGTTTACCTATGGCCAGCTTCTAGATAGACTTCAGAGAAATGAACCATTCTGGAGATGCAGCCTTACATGTGTGCAGCGGTGGTCTTAACTTTTTGGTGTAAAGTTAAAACATCAACTGTAAAAAATGCAGCTTTGGTAGAGTTCTTTTCTCTTGTTCAAATCAATATTGAAATTAGAAATTAGTATGTTCCTGCAAAGGAGAACATTTTAGATTTTCTGCTAAGGGTAGACCTTCTTTGTAAACACAGACAGCATTTACCCTTTGAATAACTTCTCAAGTTAGGATTGTCTCTTCTAGAAGACACTTGCTGTTAGTGGCAGAAGAAATTTAACTTTTGACACATGTACAGTGAAGCAATGGTGTCTTCCATAGACGGTGCATCCGTAAGTGTTTTGCAAAGTGGTGCCATCTTCTAGAACAATAAAAGAGCCGCAGGCAAAGGAGGAAAGATGAGCTGCTCGGTGAAAGTCAAACCATATTCTTAGGGACCAAATCATGTTTTATTAACCAGGTTAGCACCAGTGACTGTGGTGCAGGATGGATGGAGAAGTGTGGGAGGATGGTATTGTGTATGTGTGTTATTTGTAATGTGGTGAGTGGTATTTATATGCTATCTATTTCCGTTGTCATGAAATGACCACGCACAATGCATTTATGGGTTCTCATTGCAATGACTGTACTCATCATACCTTACTTGCTGAACATAAAATGAAAGTGTTGCTTTCTAGTAGGTGGTAGTGCACCCTCATAGAGGCAGAGAGCCTTTGTAATATTTGTTAAGCCAGGGATCAGTAAACCTACCTGGATGACACTTAATTTTGTGAGAGGTTATAAAATGCAAAGGGATTTTCTGAAACACTGTTTGAAAGAGAAAGAGAAAAGAAAACAAGTTTTCTCTTGTATTGTTTTAGGTTTGTACATCATATTTTACAGATAATTTTAGACTAGTGGTAAAGATTGGATCAAGAAGTGACACATTGTCTTCATTATGTAAGTTCATGAATAATATCGTCTGTTGTGCACTTACATCTGTGTATTTATGCTTTGGTTTATGTGTGTGCATGCTTGTGCAAAGGTGTATCCCTAAAGGTGTTTAATTTTTGCTTATGATGTTAGATGTGCAGTTCTCTCTATTGTTATATCCTTTTTTGTGATGTTTCCTTGAAATATGTATAAAAATAGGGCAAGAGAGACCCTGTTTTGTCTGTAAAATGCCTCGGTAAATGCCTGTCGCATTTACCTAGTGTTATTTTTAGACTGGAGCTGAAGAAATCACAAAAACAGGTACCTGAAAGCTCCTGAAAGTGATTTAGTATGAGAGTTGACACGGAGCCAGCAGCTCTCTGTTACCAGTTCCTGGTCACTGACTAATGCACTGAGCTCCTCTGACGTGTGACCCGTTGATGTTGGCAGCTCATCTCTTCTCAAACTATTGCAGTGCTGGCCTCTCCTCCCTAATTATCACAGCCTGCACCCTCCACGCACAACACGCGCACACACGTTCCACTTAGCCTTCTCTAGGCTCGGTGCCATCCCTCGCAAGATGCCTCCAGTGTTTACTCCTGGTGGGAAATCGCATCGGTCTGTGGGGAGAGGACTTGGGCACTGGGTTTGCATCTTGCGGGTCCAGCTGGGAAGCCCCAGCAGGCAAGAGCACAACAAGGAGGTACAAGTCCAGCACTGAACTGTTGAAGTCAACAACAGCAACTCAGCTGTGAACTTGGAGAGGGTGGAACTGTACTCAGGGAATAAGTTTGCTGTATAGCTAAAGTAAAAAGACAATTTTCAGTAACTCAGTTCAGATGATTTTACAAAATGTTATAAAGTTTTGAGGTACTGCAGTCAAGGATCAGACAGCAGACATAGTATTAAATGATTATTTGCCAGGTATTTGGATTTTCTAGGGGCGGCCCACAGACTGGAGGCTCTGCATAAACCTAGGAGTAGGGCTGTCCTCTGCCCTGAAGGGCTAACCTTCTCAGCTCTGTTTCCAAATACAGAAACCCAGTAATCGTGACTGAATGTCCTATTATTGTTCAGTAGTAAAAATTGAAATTGGGATGTTTGCAGTGTGAAATCTCTTGCTGATTTGGGCCCTGATCTTGCAAATACTTACCATTGTGCTTATTGTTATGTAGATGCATACTCCTACGGAGTACTCCAAGTTGTATACATAAATGTTTTCATAAGTCTTAGAGATCTGGTTTGGTAAGTGCAAGCACACGTGTAATGCACAATCTCAGCTGCTTCTGAGATCCTGAATCTCTGCCTGGAGACAGATATAGCAAGCTTCAATATGAAACCTCCCTAGATTAAATTTTTAGTATTACAAGCTTGATTTATGTGTGGCAAGAACAGTTGGTTGGGATATATTGTAAGAAAATGTAACCCATCCATTAGCAAAGAATGCAATAATTAGGAAAGGAAGAGACCTGACTCAGAATGTGTGATACGACTCGGAATTGTGTCCTCGAGTCATTATGCAGACAAAAAACCCCACCACTCGCTTCAGTGCAAGTTCTGCATGTGTAACAGCTGTCACAGTCAGACCATTAATCAGCTGAACCACCACACAGGTGGAGGATGAGAAACCACCTTCTGTGCTAGAGGTTGAACATAAAATTATTTTTCATGGGCTCCGTCTGTCTGTGCTGCTGTAGCTGCAGCAATGCAAATCTCCAGTATAGATCTGTTTCTCCACTGACATAAGAAGTTTTTGTACAATTTCCTCTTTTAAGCATAGAGGAAAAAATATAGATTGTAATTAAATGCTAGAGACACCATGATTTTGCTCTAAGCTGTGTTTCTCCTGCTACAACTATTGCAACAAAAGACACACATATTTTATTTTACTTGCTATATTAGTGTACTATGAACTCATATCAATTGCATACAGTTAGATAAACAAACAGCTTACTTTTGATTGTGTGTGTTAAAGTACCCCAGGTTATTTTGCTAAATTATGTCATTTATCATTCCCTGCTGTGTATAATGACTATTTGTGAAAAATAGAGGGGTTTCTTTTCTCTCCTGTCCACCCCCAAACAAAAAAAGAAAAAAAAAATCTAATTAGAATGAAGACATCCCTTGAAATATAGACACTTTCCACTCCTCTCAGTTTGCATCATGTGATATGGCAAGACATCAAATGATACAAGGATATGTAATGTGACAATAAATGAAAGATAAATTAGAAGAATGTTTTTTGGATAGACTGTTCCTTATTCAATTTGGATGATAAGAATTTAGTCTTAATTTCTGACATATTCATTTTATCAGCTAAATTTCCTAATTTGTATTATTACAGATAATTACCAACATATATTTATTCTTAAAACTTTATTTGTTCAATTAGAAGGTAGATTTCAGCCTTTATCTTTGTAGGTAGCTGATCCAAGACAGTTTTATGTAAATGGCTTAATTAATTGGTACCCTTCAGTTGAAACAGCAATTTACAAAGGAAGTAATCCTTTTCGAGTGGCATAAGCTGTTTAAAAAAGGCAAAAAACCCACAATACTTTTCTCAGGCACCTTGGCACACAATTATAAGTTATTTGACAGAAGTAAATGTAATAAACTGCAAGGCTTCTTCCCAAATTATGTCTTTTCTATGTAATTAAAATAGCATCAACCTTAAGCACAGTGGCTCTGTAGTCTTCAAATCTACATTATTAAGAGACTTAATTATGCAGAATTACAAAACTTTCTTATAAACGGTTCAACATGTTGGTGGTAAAGATGTGATCTGTGTGGCCTACTTACTACGTTTACGCTCTCTCTCAAGCAATTAGTTGTTTCCAAGTGTTAGGTGCGTTGCTCTCCCTTTCAGGCTATCCTTGAAAACCTCTGTCACACAATGGTTGTTAGAGGATGTGGTGACAGAACTTTTTCTTTATGGCCATCTGACAATGGCACCGATCACTCCAGGTGACCGTCTGCCACCAGTGCTGTTGTTGCCGCAGCTGGGCTTGCCTGGATTGCAACTGCAAACTGGTGTCCTGACATACAGTCTAGAAAGGAGGAAAGGGAGTTTTGGGTATTCTCTCTCCTCCTGCCATGAACCCAGGTCCATTTGTTGGAGAAGCTAAGCCTTCAAGCAGTGTTTTCCCCGGTTGCATACTGCTCTACAAAAGTAAGGGGCACTCCATAGTGGCATTAGTTTGTAAAACCCAAAAAGGGTTGTTGAGATCCCATGTGTGATGGTAAATCTCTGCCTTTCCTGAGCAGCTCAAAATGGCCTTGGTTCTGAGTGTTTGCACGGCGCAGTGTGGACCTCTTTCTTAG
The DNA here is from genome assembly GCF_030936135.1 of Gavia stellata. Lineage (NCBI taxonomy): Eukaryota > Metazoa > Chordata > Aves > Gaviiformes > Gaviidae > Gavia > Gavia stellata. Next base: position 30,919,541 of record NC_082602.1, read on the forward strand.
TCTTGTGCTTTCCCTTCATAAGAATAGTGGGAGGAAATAATACATGATCCTTTTAAAAACAACTAATTCCTCATGTCGTTAATACAGGAAATTAAAAAATACACACTGCGCCCACTTATCTCCTCTGCTGCTTGCTGTTGTACTTGTTTCTGAACTTCATACCAAACCGGTGATCCTGGGGGAGGGGGGAGGGATGAGTGGGTGAATGAATACATGTCTAGAAATGTGGCAACTTTTCAGTAGAGATGCTCCAATGCTGTCCTCATTATTGTCCCATTTTATTTGGCAGAGTGACTCTTTTCCCCTTAAATGTGCAAGGGTTTAATTAATACATTCCAGTTGTCAAACCCAGTTCAGCTTGATGAGCAGGAGAGTGTAGAAAAGCTAGATTATTTGTTTGCATCACTAGGCAATGGGGAAATACCTCCTCCGTTGGTTTTCTTTGCAAGTAGTGATAGCAGCATTCTGACAGAGACAAAGGGATAAAAAATGCGCTGGAAGGACTAGAAGAATTAATTTGTAATAGATAATTGGATCTGTATGACAATGATACGAGTTTGGAGGAAATAGCTCTCTAGGTTTTTAGGTTCCACTCTCTTGTCAAAATAGCATCTGCATGCCGTATGCATTTTAAAGTTTAAATAAGAATATACATATCTCACTTCCTTATTTAGCTGCCCCATCCATTGTCTGACAAAGGTCTGGATATGCTTATTTCTATTGTTAATTAAAACTCAAGAAATAAATTTTGCTGTTTGTTGGGAAAGTGGTGCAGTATTGCTGTTACTTTCCTCTCTTGCAAAAGTTAATTTTACTCTTGCACCAGCCTCTGAGACAACTGTCTTTTGAGTTTTGCAAGCCTCGTCTTTGTTGCTGACTGATCCTACAGCAGATCCTCAGAGAAGGGCGTAGTTCAGCGTTACAAGAGATTGTCTCATTCAGTGGAAGCATGGGTCCATCCTGTGAGGGTATTGAATGTCAGGATTGAGACATTACTTGAGTTCAGTTCTGTAGAAAGCCAGTGATGAAAGCAGAGTACCGTGGGGATGTACTCCCAACAACTCCAGCTGCTAAGGTGGACTGATGGTGTCTGTACCAGTTGCAGATTTTTCAGAGTTGGCAAATTTGTCCCTAAATATATCTAGGTGCAGTACTTAAGCCTAGAGGTCATAAATGTAGATAACTGTGGCTAGTAACAGAGCAACTAACAAACGGCGACAGTGCGTTATTTTAAAAAAAAAAAGTTTTATTGGAGGATGATCAACATTGTTCCCCTCCTTTTAAAAAGGTGTTACGGGTGATCCCTGAAATTATAAACCTGGGAGGCACCTCAGTGTAAAGAAATATGGTTGAGAGAATGATTCAAGATCAAGTTATAAAGGACCTAGATGAGGATAATATGATGGGGACAAATCAGCACGATTTCTATAGCCTGTCAGATTTCTTTGAAATAGTTAACAAATAATGGATAAAGGAGAACCAGTGGATATAATTTATTTAAACTTTCAAAAGGGTTGGATAAAGTCTTTTAAAGGAGGCAATTAAGGAATCTTGCTAACAATGGGGTAGGATGTAAAGTCTTGTCATGGATTTAAAACTGATTTAAAGACTGAAAGTTAAAAGTAAGATTAAATGCCCGTTTCTTACTGCTGGAAGGAGACAATAATGGGTGTTCAGGAGTGGGGCTAGGAATGGTAGACTTCAGGTTTTTTAACGTATATATTTTATTAAATTGCTATTGTGCATAGAATATAATTAGGTAGTATTCCCTCGGAAATACTGTAGGTTAGTATTAAGGATCTGTGTTATACAGACTGCTCTAATGCTGTCATGCTGTACTGAAAAGGAAAAGAAACAGGAAAATAGAGTGAGCGATAGCAATAACACTTCCCCCAAAAGATGCTTCTCCACTGAAAAAACATCATCTGCTTGTTGCATCGCCCTTATCTAAACTAGTGCAATTCATGAAACATCAGCCCCTATCCAAGAACAAAATCAAATTTCAGTCTAAAATGTCCAGGGAAGTTTTGTCCAGCCTTTGGTGAACTCAGCATATCTGCCAATTTACTGCAGTCAGTCTTCGCTGCAGTGGATCTGTGATCTCTGCCGGTGCTGGCATCGAGGCACTCCACGGCCGAGACAGCTCTAGCCTAAGGTAGTACTGGGGAGGAGAAGGAGAAATTGTAGAATAGCTCTACAAAACTAGGCTAGTTCAGATAACATGGTTTTGAATAAGATTTGTCACAGTAAAGGTAAAAGAAATATATGCAACAGACCTATGCATACAGTTAGAGTGAACTTGTATGCCCGTAACTCATCAGGCAAGTGACACTGGTGCCATCCCACTCAGGTCCACGAGGACACCTCCAGGTGCCATAACTGAGAAAGAGATGGGAAGTTTTGCTCCATGCCGGGTGTGTCCTTATCTTCAAGAGACTGTCTAGCCCAGATAACAGGTGTCCTCCCCCATCATCTAGCAAAGATGGGTGAATTTTCGGAACAATTAGAGATGTTGAGTAGGAAATTCTCGATGAGAAAAAATTAAAACCTGTGATTATTTAATAGGGGGAGGAGAAGGGTGATCAATTACGGAACAAGTACTACAACAAAGGCTGATCAGAGGCTGGCACTTGCTATCCTGAAAGTCAAAAGTCACCTGTATTTAATGGATGTGTGGAAGGAGAGGGGGTGGACAACACTTCTCTCCCCTGGTAATAGGAATCTCTTGGCACAGGGTATTGCTGCAGACAGCCAGTTATTAAATCTTGTAGCAGGGTGCATTATCATAAAAAGGATCATGTAACAGAGTTAGCTAAGGTCTGCCTGGTACTGAACAACACCATATAAAATCACTCATGTTAGTCACTCTACCCCCAAATTTCTGCACCTTGAATTTAGTATGCTCCTGATGAATGAGGCTATCAGGAATGAAGCCAAATGCAGTGGACTATATTTAAGCATGGTAGCAGAATGATATTTTGATGGTTAATTTCTTTGATCTTCTGTTGAATTTAAATTTGCCTACAGTGGTTTCCCATTTTCAATTAGTACACAAAACAAACTTTGCGTATTTTCTGAGATTATGTTCTTCATTATACGTTGCTGTAGTTTTATGTGTTGTTGCCAAGAAATCTGCTTTGGACAAATTGCACAGGAGGCATTTTGAGATTGTGATGGAGTTGATTGAGTTTTGGCCAAATCCTGTACACTTTTATCACTGAAGACTGAAATACAGATGCTTGTTACACTAAAATATATAGAATTTCCTTTGGCCCTGAAAATCTGTGTCACATTTTAAAATAACCAATTTGGGTACAATTTGAGTTAAGTGGTAAGTAAACAATGCAAATGAAACTGTTTTGTTAGCTAGAAAGTAATTGAAAATCTGCAACTAATTATAAATTGGCAATATACAAGTCTCCAGGAAGCTGAAAGGAATACTTTGCTGATATATTGTTTAGTTATATTCAAAATTAACTTACCCTGCACAGTTTGTGCAAGAGATTTTGTTGCTTCTTGTAACTTTACTTTCAAAAAATGAAACAACTTGGATTTCATAAGAAAAAGAAGTGTAATTTTTTAATCAAAGATAACTCTTCTTATGTTGTATAATTTTTTTATTTCACTTGGGCCTTGAGCTTCAGCTTTTGTATGTAGGTTTGAATTTCTTCAGTGTTTGTCAGTATTCTAAGTTTTGATTGGCACCTTCATTGTGTTTTTCAACTCATCACCTCAACACATTTCTCGTGCATTAATGTAGCTGTACAAGGCCTTTGAGAAATAAGAATGTGTTGTCACATACAAGAAGAAATTCTTTGCTTGTATTTGGTTGAAAAAAATATGGGATTGGCTGGAAAGCATCTATTGTCAATGCCACCTAGATCTGTAACGCTAGGAGCTAGTCAAAACACCCAGATAATTGTCATATGGATTTGTGCTGCCAGAATGTATGCCATGTGCAGACGTCAGGTTTTGGTGAATATCAGCTTTTGTTGTGGAAGAATTATTATTTAATAGGACCATGTAAATACACACGATTTTAAAAGAAAGGATAAATCAATACGAGTATTTACTACAACTCAGTTTAACAACCCTTGATGTATATAACATCAATCAAAAAGCATTTCACAGAATTTGGAGAAGGGAGAGGGGGGAGAATATTGGTCTTAGAATGCTCTGAAATATCCTTTACGCCAGAGCAGCAGATCATGCTGGAAAGCTCAATACTGTCTTGTCACCAAAAGCCCCAAGAGCCTCCACAACAAGTAGGGACCCTAACTCTGTCCTCCTGCTAGAAATAAACATTTTCAAGCTCATCCAAACTCACAATTGTTCAGGTAAGCTGCAGAAGATGCAAAGTAAGACTGGCAGGTTTGGGGGGGAAAGGTAACACTGCAGTTATTGTTGTATTATTCTGTGTTATGCAAATGGACAAGCAAAAGGATATAAAGGTTAAAAATTACTTCCTTGATTCAGACAGAGTATCAACAAGAAGAGCCACTGGGAGAACTCCTGACTTACAGTGTCAGGCTATCATCATTAAGTTGTACTCACCCACTTGGCAATTGCCTTCTCTGTATAAAGCATTTCACTGATAGGTACTCTCCTTTAACAATCTTTGACTCGGAGGAATTTCAGACTTGAATTTTTTACAGCCCTGTGCTGTTTCTCCATAAACCAGTGTTGATTAAGTGAACCGTACATTCTTCCGATACTAAATTTTTAACATAAAGTCTTGTAGTCAACAACTAGTAGAGATACTGTTTGAAACTTCTGAAATACCACGTAGAAATGTTTCAGCACTGTCCAGCGATAGTGTGGGCCCAGACGTGATGCTTGAAAAGCTGTGTAGGGGCCAAACAAGCTGGGGAGGGGTTTTCTAGTTAGTCCTGTGCTGAGGAGATCTGGACAGTCTGTTGTTAAAAGGAAAACTCTTCAGCCAAGGAGCAGGAATAAACCTCTTTTCTTTCTGCAGTAAACATTTCCAGACAGACCAGTCTCATGGTCCTTGTGGAAGTAACTCCATTCTTGCCGTTTGGGACTCCAACCTGTGAGTACAGGTTGCAGGATGAAATCCATAAATACTAGGCTTAAAAAGCAAATCTGCATCCAGAGCATTTTAATAAAAAGTTAGCCTGGGTCGTGGGGAAGGAGGGGATAAACACTGGGGGAATGGAGAATATGAGTCATGGCATCCAGACTGAAACAGATCTTTGAGCATGAATCACAATATAAAATTTTAAGGGCTTGATCCTGCCTTTGGCTATGCCAGTATGTATTGTTACATATCCTGTAAAATCAGCTACTGGTACATGTTACGTGGTACTGTGCACCCACATAACTAAGCTCTGAGCTCTAGGTTTTTATAGTCTTTATTTTTTAAATCCTATAAATGCTGCTGGACTTGGCTTTTTAGAATGTTGAACAGATGCAGCAAGATTTTCCTACACTTCCTACCCACTTACACCCCAAATAATTAGTGAATGTGTTGCATCTTTCGATAAAGACTTCTTAGAGAGCTGTTTGGTGAATAGGGCCACACAGAATGTGTCATTGTTGCTGCTGCAGGTTTTGAGTTTATTTGTGTATTATGGGTACTGTATACCACATAATAATGAAAAGCTATATGCTCCGGTCTGCTGGTTCACTACACAATCTGTGTGATTACAAATTGTTTGAATAACAGTGGACTATTGAAACTCTATCCAGATGTGCATGTTGCTAATTATGGGAATACCCACAAAGGCGGATTATCTCTTTTGTTACCATTGCCAACGTGTTTAAAAACAGGAAAGTGAAAAGCATGTAGGCAGCAAATAAGAAGTAGCTGTACATGTTGGAGATTAAGACTTTTCGTAATTAATTCCCAGGGAAGAAAAACTCTTGACCTGGCAGAATGCGTTTCTGGAGTGTAACCAGATGCAACTTAACGTGCAGGAGAGACATCCCAAAGTGGCAGATTCTGAAACAGTCTCAAAACAAAAATGGCATAGCTTCGTTCACGGCAGGGAAAGTCCAGGTAGAGAAAGACTACCTGAGGAGACCAGTGGTGGGGAGGGGGGAACTGAGCTATTGTCAGTTTTCTGGCATACGTATTAAAAAATACTACAATAATGTGATATGAGATTTTGGAAAGACAGGCAGGGGAAAATGTGATCTTGTCCTTCCAGAATTTAAGCAGTTTTCATTTAATGAGCTGGAGCACTGTCCAGAGGGGCCTTTAGGATGAACAATTCTCAGAGTGTGAAGGACTCAGTGTGTTTCCAGGCACCACACTGGGATGACAATGTTTTCACATTGTCTTCCATAAATGCCATCTCCTGGCTTTGGACAAGAGAGGACATCATGTCTAATCATAAAGTGACCCTCAATCACTTTGTCCCTTCGCTTGATTTCATGAGTTGCCATGAATCGCACAGGAGATGAAATAGAGAAGGTAGAAGGAGAAAATGCCTGTGGCAGAACTTTGGTGTGGGATCCAAACTGTTTGAGAAAAACAGGAACAGATGAAAGAAAGGGTGTTGAATGGCTTAGCTACCTGTCTCCTTAACAGCTTGTGATGAGGAGATAAGTAGTTTAGCAACCTTCACTCAAATTTCTTTCTTTTTCTTTTTCTTTTTTTTTTTTCTTATTTCCCCAAAAGGTGGGGATTAAACTACAGAAAGTCTGGCTCTTGCAGCTTCTCTGGAAGAGAGAGAGGATATCTGAATTCAGACTTAACCCCACTTTGTACAGTTTAATTTAAATAAAAATGATGAATTTCTTCCTGAGTGATTAATAGCCAAGTGCGGTGACATACAGGAACTATGAGCTTGACCTTCTAGGTAAAGGATAACTGCTATGTTAAGTTGATTACACAATTTCCCCTGAATAAGTTGACAAGCAGTGAGCATGGTTTCCATGACTTCTGATCTTGTAAATGCACACTTACAAGTGATTTGCCTATTCCTCTGAAGCAAGTCTTGCGTTGTGTGTGACATGTGTTAAATAAATTCCAAATGGTCTAATGTGAGATCTGCAATCCCAGCAGCCGGGGTCTGTGCAAACGGGCTGGCCTGCCAGGGAATTGCAAAGTGTGAAATACTCTCGACTGGAATCCGCAACTTATCAGAGAAATTTCACAGCCTCTGAACATCTCAGAGGCTTCTGAAGCAGGCTAATAATTCTCCCTGCTCCTCCTTGGACTCGTAGACTGAATTCTGCGTTACATGGAGTAAACCTTGCTTTCTCCTCTGCCAGTGTTGCTTTCTCTTCTGCCAACGCTTCTTTCTCCCCCCAAAACTGAGTGCATCAAAAATGCTAAAACTATCCACATAGTGCAGTGATAGGGTGTTTATAGAGACACAGAATCAGCCTGCATGCCAACTAAAACTTATTGCCTAGTTTTTTCTTTATCAAGCTTCAAAATCTATAGTGGAGGACAGCTGCTGGCATCCCCTTGGGCAGGAAAAAAAGGAAAGGAGTATTGATGGGAGAGCAGTCATCTCCATAAGTTGCTCCTGTGTTACACATGCAAGATTAGCAATGATTTTCTCTACCAGAAGGTATGAGAGGAGGGAACCGCTGCAAGGAATCACAGGTGTCTCTGCTGTGGGGTGCGAATAGCCTGACTTCACTTGCCCAGTGTGCAATGTGAAAATAGCAAGTGAACTGGTGGGGGAGCAGCTGCAGTGCAGTGGAGAGGTCTCTGCATGGCAGAGCTGCTCCCGCATGTGATGTGGAGTGTCCCCTGCACAGGCAGGGCTAGCGGAGGGCTGCGGCCCCCTTGGCCGCATGGTAGATCTGCCCCTGTGTAAGCTCAGTAATGGAGAGTGAACAGGCTGCAGGGGAAAGATTCATACAAAGAAATCTCCATTTACTGAAAAAGAAAAATGCCGCTACTTGACGTCAAATTACTGCTTTGGATCAAGCACACGCTAAAACCAGTTTCAGAAAACCACCTTGCCCAGTGGTTGACCTCTGCTTTCCTCAGGGATCTGTGGTTAGCACCTCTGACTCACTCAATGGAGAAATGTGCTGTAGAATGATTTGGATTTGAAGGAAAAATGTCACACATGCTGCCTCTGTGGTTTTCCTTCACTTGGGGAGGTTTAGACAATCTCTCCTGCCTCTCAGGACGTCCAGTGGACCATAAAACAAGCTTCCACATCCCATGGAGATCCCTCACCGTATCTGCTGCCTATGGTCCTAAGGTCTCTATGTACCTAGAAGAGCTCTCTTCCCAGAAGGACTCTCCATTTCCAGCCTGCTCCCAGTTCTTCTTCCCTTCAGGTTTGAAGCAGTGCTTTGCAATAGCTGGATCAGCACCAAATTCAGCCTATGTCCAGCAGCATCCCTTTGACCCATTCCTGTCTGATTCAGCACATACCCAATTTCCCAGGAGCTGTAAAACTCGGTAAATCACCTCCCACCTGCAAATCCCAATCCCCTGAAATTAGGGTGTCTCCCTTCAAAATCACTGGCTGGGTTTTGTTTCTGTAGTTTCTTTTTCAGTACTTTGTCAGCAGGTTGGGGTGCTCCGCCCACAGTGAGGCAGTTTAACAACCCAAAACTTGAAACTCAGGACACTCCAACCCCGGTCAAGTCCATGACCCCTGGGATCAGAAGGGAGAGGAAATTACAGATGCTACCTTTGCAGTGATGAATCATCATGGATAACTTCTTTTCCTCCCTTTCTCCGTCCTTTGCGTGAAGAAATTTTTTTTTTAAAGGATTCAATTGAAATGTTGCCTGTCTCTTCCAGAAGGGAGGCTGCTGAAAAAGAGCTCATCTTTGTGTAAGGCAGCATGCAATACAGTAGGTTCACTAGGCTGTCTTGTCCTTTCTCTGTGATAAGCACTACACTGAAGTCTACTGTCATTTGTGTGTATGTGTGAATATCTTTCTGTAATGGAATAAGAGTGTTTGCAAAAATGGCTACTGAAGTGCCCAGCCAGTACACTTACTCCAGGAGAGTGACAGGATAAGAGAAGTGGCAGAAACAAAGATAGGAAAAGAGATTTTTGCACTAACAAGTGTGAACTGATAAGCTTGACCTGTATGGGAAATGTAGAGAATCCTTAGTGCACTTGTCAGGCCAAAATTAGCCATGCCAATGTTTTCAGCAACATTGAGCTATGAGAACCCTTTACTTATTTTCTCATTTGTGGAAGAAAACTGCTGGCTCACTGCACTCCACTTATTCTTAGCAAGCTAATGCACTTAGGCATAAATAACTTTCCTGGGTGTTGAAGGCAGGGTAGGAATCAAGAGGATCTATAGAGATGGATGGGAGGTGTTGTGTGGAGGTTTTATTGGCCGCATGGATAAGTTACGTGTGTCATCCAAACTGAGTGCCTAATCACCTCCGACATGTCATCACAACGGAAACATGCTCAACAAGGCAAAAGGGAGGGAAGACAATACATAGTTCTTTCTCAAGTATGCACAGCTAGGAAACAGTCATCTCACTTTTCATCTTCCTCCAGGGTAGGTGTTAGAGCCGTGTCTCTGCTGGGGAATGGTGGCTGTTTGGTTCACACAGGAGTGAAGTGTGGTGTTCTAAAGAAGAAAATTTGAAGCGCTGTTTAGCAAGTAAGCACAGCTTTCTGATGAGAGTATGGGAGTAGAGAAGTAGTCTGTACCTGATTCATTTTGGACAGTTTGGAAAAGCTGGAAGCTAAGGAGGCAAAATCTGTAGTGAACAAGAAATTGCCGAGGCTCCAGTTCTGTTTGTTTATTTAACTAATTCTTCCTTGTCAGGACAAGGGAAAAAAGATGATTTATGCAGTACTGGCTGGTACAGCATGATAGTCTGGGTATCAGTATGGAAAGAAAAAGTCAGTGCTTAGGTGAGAATTAGAGGCTTTGGAGTCAGAAGGGGCAGTGATAGCATCACTGGGATGTCTTCTCCAGCTCCTGTGTCAGAGGAGGTTGCTTAGTTGTAAATCAGTGGAGGGTAATGAAAAGGCAAATTAAACTGGTCTTTGAGTTGATGAAAGAAGGGAGACTCAGAAAGGTTACCCTCATGGAGGAGGGGGACATAATAGAAATGAAGGATTGGAGATGGCGACTGCAAAGATATTGCAGGAAAATGAGCCTTTTGGCTGCTGAGAATCCAGCAAAAAGGAGGCCAACAGCACGTGCTGAGTAAATCAGACACCCTGCTTTGAATGAGTGCAGGAGGGAGTGGAGAGAAGCAGACTAGGCAGGGGTGAAGATGAGACTCAGCAGACAGGGCAGTGATTGCATTAGGCATATGCAAAAGAGCAAAGAGAAGAGGGAGTTCGTATTAGGTTATCAGAATTAGATTCCACTGGGCATAAGGAAATGTGATTCAAGGGATTGGCTGTTAAATTGGGATTTCCTCACATAATTTTATCAGATCTCACATCATCAAGTCAAATCTGGTTCCATTTAAATGGGTCTTTCTTAACAAATTGTCAAAACAGGCATTGTACCTAACATGGCAACAGGAGCAAACAGTGTGATCCAAGGGCAGAAAGGAACTTTTCTAGGCTAAGCTATGATTTTTCTTGTTTTTCAAAGGCATCCCAGGAAAAGCGTTTTCCCTCAAAAGAATTTTCCCAGCCAGATTTTTGCCTCCTTTTTGGCTGGTTACATTTGTATTCCTTGTACATTCCTTGTATTCTTCTTCTTTTTTAATCTCCAGCTCTCACTTCTCAAAGCAGAAGGTGATACAGAGATATCTGTATCCGCAGCAAGAGGCAGTGTGTCATTACAGCCTTGGAGGGAGGCTGGCCATGTGGGAGATCTCTTCCACGTCACCATTTTCCTCCATCTGTGGAACTAGCAGGGTATGACTACAGGACTTTGCTGAATAGGGTCTTGGAAAAATCTAGCTGTAAACTCACAAAGCCTGGCTTTGTGTCCAGAAATGGTGTTTCCACACAGTATTTCTGATTTCCAGAGCTGTGCGCTCTTCTAAATACCAGCCAAGGCAAGCCCATGTAACTGTGTTAAATTCCTTTCTTTTCTCTCTCTTAAATCAGCCAATTTGTGTAAACCTCTAAAGAGACAAACTGACACCACTTTGACCAGAGAGTCAATGATGATTGTTATTAATTACTTAAAACTTTAAAAAAAAAAATAATAAGGCCAGGTCTGTGCTGCAGATTTCTATCAGCACAGCTGTTCTGGTCAGACTGACACCTCTCAGTGAGCAAACACTACACATGTAGATGCAATTATACCTCAAAATGGTGCTTGTTTTGCTTGCGGGGATGATTTTACTATACCACTACAAAGAGCAGATTTGCCAGTGTAAGTTTACACCGCCCCAGGAATGCTCTGTCTGTTTACTGTGCTGGTATTCCTTTATCAGTAAGGCATTTGCAGTGTAGACATGGTCTTACTTGGAGGGCTGGTTTTAATCCTGACACATGCTAAAGTGATTACACTGCTGATTGAGAACTCAATAGAAGGACTCCAACTGATTTGCTCTGGATCAGGGCCTGAAAGGAGAGGAATTATCTTGTGGTTTGAACGCAGGGATGGGAGCTCCTCGTGCACTTCCTGGGTTTGATACTGACTTCATTTGTCTCTGCCTCGAAAATTGGGGGTGTTAGGGAATTTGGAATTTGTCTTACAGAAGTTTTGTGAGACTTAGTTGTTTCATGTTCCTATTCCAGGACACAAGTAAAACATATAACCCCAAATGGATATGCACAACCTTTTTTAAAAAAAAAAAAAAAAGTCTAGCTACTTCTGCAGCTGTTCCAATGGCACAAAGTGCTGTTGCAGCGAAGGCCCTGATTCCGGGCCAACCTGTGTGACTGCTTTGAAGAGGCTCACCTGCTTTAATGAGGCGTGTATCACAGTTTGGGATATGTTGCGCCAGAACATTTCCCATGGGTGTTTCCTTGTTGCCTCAACGCTCTTTCCGTTTTGTTTTTACAGTATCCATGGGCTCTGTTTTAAGGGCCTTAGAGCTCTTGGTTGTCACAGTCAGACAAGGAAGAGCTACAGCGTGGGGACCTGTGTGCAGGGTGTAGGGCTTGGAGGTCCTGAAACTGGTGCTGCTCCTTCTACAGGACTTAACTGGTGGCTGAGCATTCTGAGGACTGTAAATCAGAGAAAGCAACATGCAGGAGGGTACTTTCCCTAGTGGGAAAGTAAAACACCAATGGGTTATCCCTGCTGTTTCATGCCAGACCACAAAGCAATATTAAAAAGGACAAATCTAAAGCAGAGCTCAGGTCAGTAGTTGCCGCGTCCTGTGGTAGTCTAGCCCATACACAGTTGGTGGAGACACATCCTGCCTTCAGATTGTCAACTTCATTTCTGTAACAGCCTTTTGCCGAGGCAGCGTCAAGCAAGTTGAAGCTGAAGGGCACTTTCCATTCTCTTGGTCTCATCACGCATTGGGCTATAGACTAAGCAGGTTCCAGCTGGGACATACAACCCCCGCCTGGTGCCGAACGTGTGAGATCACACCAAGGAGCAAATCCCTACAGGAAGCAGAATTAACGGGAAATAGCTACTACTCATCATATTCCTTTTTACAAGTAGTGCATCCTTTGGGATTTGGGAAATGGAAAACTAGCGTGTAGAGCAGAAATCTTTATCTCTAAGAGAAGCCAAGTTTCTTTTTTATGATTTAATATAGAATTTTTGGACTGCTCTTCACTCTGTAATCTACTATCTGTAGCTTGCTTAGTCTGTGGCTCTTTTTACATATATTCTCTCAACTGTCATCTATTGGCACAGGAGACAATGTCAAGAGAACCGATTTCTATGACAAATTAGTGCATGGAAGAAAGAGGTTTTTTTCCTGGTTGTGTGATGTGCCAGAATGATTGATTCCAGAAAGACCCCTTAAAATTCCAAGGAGTGCTTCAGAAATCAGAGCATTTTGATACTGACCGGCTTGATTTAAGGCTACTAAAATTATTCAATTATGCTTTTACCTGATCTGAAGTACTTCTTGGTGCTATTGTAGACTGCAAGGGGGAAAAAAAGCTATACAAAAATTATTCTTTTTGCACACCGCTAGAAGAAAAACAATGCTGTGTTTGGTGTAACTTTGACAGGGTCTGGTAAAACTGATCACAGTTAAAGTAAGTAAAAATAAGCCTGTGGTGCGTGCAGCAAAAAAATGATACGTGTCCCTGGCTGTAACCCACAGTCCAATGAATGAAAATCAAGAGCACAGTAGAACTTTTTAAACCAAGTCTTTGTCAATAATAACAGCACTAACCCTTAGCATGGGCATGCACGTTCCACAGAAGAATTTCTGTGCTTTGATCAGGCTTATTAACAACACTTTGGTTTGCTTGATAACCAATGGCAAAACTGAGGCAGGAGGTAAGTAAGGGCTGTGTTGATGGTCAAGGAATCAGTCAGAATGACAAATAAAAACCAATATCTGGGCTACAGAAGGACACTTCTGAACCTAGTCCTGCAATTCGTCTTGGAGAGATTGTCTTGCACAACCCCCATTTCATTTGTCAGTATTTTCTTGTTGCTGTTATTCTGAGTATTTACTCTGAAACCCCAGTTTTCAGATGACATCATTAGCTTGTGAAGAAATACAGGGAAGAGAAATAAGTGAAAAAGCTCGCTACGAAGCTGGCAACTCATTTTTTAATGCACAACTATTTGGGAAACCTAGTCTTTAGTTTCATGAGCATAACTTTCACTGGCAGTAGTGCTGTAAGGAAGCGTTCGCCACAGGTTTCTACCTATGGTGCGAGTTTCTTTTGCACCAGTTCAACTGGTTGTAGGGCTATATTGTCAAGGAACCAGACTTAAAATAAGTCAGTGGTTGTTTTAACTTGGATTAGTTTGCAAACTCTGGCATATAGTCAGAAACTCTTGACATCATCACAGCTCTTAGAGTAGTGATAGTACAGAATGGCTACTTAAGGAACTACTTTTAAGTAACCGTGCTCCTGCTTGGTGATGGCCAGCTTTGAAAGGCAGCCTAGCACGTTGTTATTTGAACCAGGACTAAGAAGGAAACATAGCGATCCTAGTGTCGTTTACATTCTCAGAGAGGAACAACCAGGATGAGTTTAAGATCAATTGTTTTTGTAAATACATTCTATAATTCGAATTTTCTTCTATAGTATTTGCAAAACAAACGTTTTGTGAGCAAGGGCGGTGCACAAGTAGCTTGCTGTAGTTGTATACTCTATTTTGTTTTTACTCTACACAGCTGTGGATTAGAACTTTTGGGTTCTTCTGGGAGCAAAAAAAGAAGACAAAAAAAATAGTTAAATATAGTGAGAAATATGGAGGGCAGTGGTGGGGGAAAGAGAGGGGATGGCAGAGGGAATGTTAAGTGCACATGTAAGAGCAGAACGTATGATCCTTCTTTATTATTGTCCATTTAAAATTACAATGTGTTCCACTTAAACTAGACATGCTAATAAAAGAAGAAGAGTCATTTATAGTGGACAAATTCCAAAGACCAAAGCTGCCTCCTCATTTAAATTCTGCTCTTTTGTTAGGGCACCCTACTGACATAATTCTCTATTGTTTCTGCCATTATCGCTTGCTTAATGCAGGACATAGTGTCGGGAAATTCCTGTCTGGCACTTACAAGGTGTTTCTAAAAAGGGGAACAAAAGAGTCAAGAGCACACAGGGAGCAGGAAGAAGCTGCGAGGGGAAGTGGCAGCGGAGGGAGGAATTCCAGATAGTAGCAGGGGCTGGGGGAGCCCGGCAGAGGAGAAGACGGCCAGACCAAGGGAAGGGGCGAAAGAGCTGGGTGCAGGCAGAAGCTCTCAGCATTCCCTCTACAATCCCAACTAGTACAAGCAAATCTCTTAAGTGACTTGGGAAGCAACTCAAGGATGCTGAAGATGCGAGATTCCTGAGCATGGAGTGGAGGACAGTCAGGCTGCGAGAGCCCCTCAGCTGGGAGGGTGCAGGATGAAGCAGGAGGATCGGCTGGGGAAGAGAGGCTGTGCCGTTCAGAAACCAGGGGAGCCAGGGTTTGAAAGCTGGCTCCGGGAGGGTCACGCTAGGTTTGAAGCTGAGGATTTGTGGTGATCAGTGAATGGGGAGAGAGTTGGTGTCAAGGCCATCCACTTCTCCCGGTACGCTGGATATGAGGGGCAAGACATCCTAACTTGCACTAGCCTTAACATAAGGAGATTACTCTGTACCGTCATTTGTTAATAACAATGTCATTTTCTGTCATATAATTAGAAAATACATCTTGCTTTGCCTCCAAGCACTGTAGCCTTATTGCATTTGCGCATTTTTCATAATATTTCAAGCGAACTGACCAGATAACATTAATGAATATATTAGATAGGCAGGCACTTTTAAGGAAAAATAATAAACATACTTGTATATTAAAAAGTTAATTCGGTCTGGAGCCAAACAGGTAATTTTCCCTTCAGCATTTTTTCACTCAACTAAGACAGGTTGGACTAGGAGTGCAGTCACCCTGTCTACGGCGCTTGGCTTGGCTTGCATACCAGGGGCGAATTTTCTTCGGAGACAGACAGCAAGATGATCTGATTGGCCTCGGTCCAGAGCATGCTCACAAAGGCCCCTTTGATGGAGGGCTTCTTGGTAAGCCCTGTACCAAAAGCTGCCTGCCACCCTCCTCTCAAAGATACCCATTTACAGTCATGCGGGGAGGGGGAGAGGGGAAATAAATGAAGAAAAGTGGAGTAGGGGGTTGCTACAAGAATAATTACGTTACTGGGCTTGGAGGGGGTAGGGAAGAGGAGGGGGGAGTTATTAAGTAAACTGCTGGATGTCGAAGTAGCTGTTTGGCAACAATGCAAGAACATAAGGCATTTGCAATTAAGCTCATTAAAGCTTCATCATTTTGCTTATCAATCTTTTCTGAAAAGGGTGGGGTGAAGCACCGTATATTAAAACATGGCTGCTTTTACAGATAAGGAGTGATCACTACCTGTTTGACTTTCTGAGCTGCACTGTATTACCCAGCCTGTGATGGCATACGTGACTAGCTGATTTAACTCCCTCTTGTACACCGGCAAGTGATTCACAGGAGTTTGTTATTGTGTCCCTGCACTCCACTGCTAAAACATCCAGTCCAGGCAAATGCTACCGCCTTGCCTTTATCTCATTTGGTATCCAGATGTGATCTCCTGCTTATCCATCAATTTTGATCCCATTTGTTCTCGTAACAGTGGCTTTAGGAACAGTATTGACTGAAGCCTCCACACCTTGGAATAAGGGGAAGGTGAACTAGATTATCAGAGGCGTTGCTTCCTCAGTCGATGAGGGATGTCCTCTGACTGGAGCCCATACTATCCCATGCTGATCAGAAGCTTTGGGTTTCCGCAGAAATAGCAGCGACCTGAAGACGCATTAGTGAACCGAACTGAGCTGAGCTGCCCGCAGGTCCTGACCTGTTGGAGGCCTCAGCCTGCCTGGCCTGACTATGAAGAGGGCCTCTGGCTGAGGGACAGTGAAGTGTCCAAGGCAGCTGGCAAGCCATCGCAGCAATAGCCGTGGTGTGAAAACCCTGCAGTAAGAACTGCAGCAACATTGCCTTCTGCTTTTCAACTGCTTCCCCAGGTGCAAAGAGTGAGATCTGGGAAGAAATCAGGTCTGTCTTCTTCTAGTAATGTAAAAGTCAGTATGTGTCACTACAGTTTATTGCAGGTAGTAGGTGTGTAAGAACACTATTTCAGATATAGATACCTCTCGTCATCCCAGAGCTTCAGAGCACTGTAGATATGAACTAAGGCTTGCAGCATCCGTTTGTGGGAGGAGAGCCTTACCTTCTTTTTCCAGATGGAAAAGTTCTGGCACAGAGGAAGCCCCGAGAGGCACACTGGGTATCTGAGACAGGACCGAACCCAGAAGTCCTGATTCTCACAAGTCCAGTTTCTCTAATATGGCCTTGACCATGCAGCTACGTGATTTTATCTATTGCTTAGGTTGATAGCAACTATATTGAGCTTCAGAATTTTCTTGCAAAAATGGTCAATCTTTTCTTGCTTCATTTGTATCCAGTAGCAACTCTCTTTTCCGTATGTGGCAGCGAGGTGGGACCTCATTTAGAAGTGTCTCTTTCTGTAGTAAGTTTTTGAATGACTCTTTCCATTGTCTTCACATTATATTGTCTATATAGTGTTAAAACTCATTTTAACTTTGAAAGAAAGGAAAGAAAACAAAAAAAAAAAAGAGAAGCTGGGGGAAATACTGATATGAAGAGAGGTGTGGAAGGAGTAGCACCACAGATACAAACATGTAGGTCATATTGCCATGTGGGAATGGAAGTCAGCTTGAACTTTAATTCTTGGTTTGATCAAGGTAGTGTAAAACCAGACCCCAAAGGATTTCCAGTGGAGAAACTGGATTTATATTTTACATATGAACTGTAGTTGAAGCCAAATGTTCATTCCACTCAAATTGTGTAGGTGGATTACTTTACTTCCAGCCTTGAAGTATCATGTTTTTAGCTGCTAATAAACTTAATAAAATCCATTTCTTATTTCCCCTGGTGTACTGTGTTCATGAGCCTTGATGTGCCAACAGAGCAATGCTGTCCTGAAAATTCATTTGTCAAGAAACAAGCAAATGATGTGTATGAATAAGTCAAGAAGGAAAAGAATATATGTACCACTCTTCCAGTGGCATTGCTCTTACCAGAATTGCCAACGTCCTCATTTCTCCCGACTTACAACTGGGTCAAGGAGTTGAGAAAACTTAAGGAATTGTCACATCATCAGCCTAGCAGCGAACTAGGATACATACAGGTTGTTTTTTAAAAAAACGCTCATTCCCCAATTAAAAATATCTTTCCATACCAACAAGCTCCCCGCTTTGGCTTAGCTCCCAGAACTGGACCTGCCTTTTCACACAACGTGTGATCAGTCTGAGGGGTTTGTTGCCACTGGAATTCATCGAAGCTAAGAATTTACAAAACTGAATGAGGGATTAGACGTTTATGTAGATAACAAAAATATCTAGCATTATTGTAGCTAATACAAACAAAGAGAGCACTGCGAAGGAGATAAAACCTCATTCTTGAAAGGTTTAAAATAATGTCTAATATGTAGAATTGGGGTGAGACTTCCTGAGGGACAGGAGGAGGTAGATTGTCACATGGTACCCTTGAACTTTACTTCGACATGTTCGGTCTTGGATACTGAGTTAGAAGAGTCATAACTTTGATTATATATGGCAATAACTGTCTATCTAATCAGCGCACATTTTCTCATGTCCCATACTTAGCTAGATGAGATATTCCAATGAGAGCCCTTTAGCCCACAGTGTCAGTTTTAAATTCAGTCACTGGCCAATGAGAGGTGCCAAGTGAACTAAGACATCAGTGAGTTAAATGTTGTCTTCAAGACTTGGAGATACAGAGTTGAATTGAAGCTCCGCTACAGGCTCCCTGTTCAAAGAAGGCAAAGACATTTCTTTCAGCCCCTTCATATCCCCCATGTGCAGTGACATGTCACCCCTTTCAAAATGTGGCTGTGGCATATTGCTGGGGCACAATGAATTAATCACTTCATCTAATGGATTTATTGGGGGAGTAGGGGAAGGAAATAATCTTTAAAAAGATTTAGGGTAAACAAAAGAGTTAAAAAGAGTGAGAAGCAAACTGCTTTATGGGAACAGGGAGTGGGAACCAGACAAGGAAGGAAAACAGAGGGGGATAAGAGGCCTCAGGTACAGGGGAAGAAGTAAGATCTTAGGTAGAAACCAGAGGGGGAAGGCAGGGTTGAGCATATAAACAAAGGGTTTAAGAGAAAAAGCAATATGACTTTTGAAGCTTTTAGTGCACATCTGACCCAAATCATCTGTCCTTTCAGAGTCAGCCCATCACCTCCCTTGTTTAGACTTTATTTTTCCTCAGAGATTTGTAATCCTCACTCTAAAGAGCTCCTGACTTGGTGGACATTTGTTGTGTTAGTAAATGCTGCTATTGAAGTCAGCAGACTTGTTAAAACTTGTGCTCTCGCTGCAGCAAATGGAGTTTGCAGTGAGCGGGGAGTGCAAGCCCAGTCATTCCTCCCGGTGTGTGCGCAGCGTGGAAGGGGTTGAGGGAGAGGGGGAAGGGCCAAGCAGCTTAGCAGCAGTTTTCCCACCTCTCTGTGGGCCATACCAGAGGGTTTATCATGGAGTCTCTTTGTAGGGGGAGTAGGGGTTATCGAGAGCATGGAGATTTTCTTTCCAGCACACGAAAATTGCCATTGAAAATTCTTTTCAGAACTTAATACAACCCCAGGCAATATTTCTTCTGCACAAAACACAAACAAATCCATGCACATGCATGTGAGAAAGGACTACAGACTCACCTGAGAGGGTCACAGGGAACTGTAGGATTGCAGGGAGTGCTTAAGCCATTGTTGATGGTGGTGGGCTCTGTTGTCTTTGGTCAATCAACCCTTGGGCGCCAACCCTTTTGCTTCTTCAGTGGGGACTGTTTCTATCCACTTTGGTAGAAAAGGTAGAGGAAGGGGGAAAATGGAAGTTAGCCATGTTACATTTAGGGTTTATCAGTTCTCGTCTGCAAATGTTTTCACAGAGAAAATGAAGAAGTTCCTTCTAAAGATTAAATCTACATGCAAGTAACTGGTGGACATAAAGTGGTTGACCCTACCAATGTAGTTGCAGAAGACAAGCATTTACCAGCTTTTTGCTAGTATAGAGGTTTTGCTTCCCACTGAAAAAAAAGTCTGTTGGTTCCTCTTTTGAGTTTCCCCTTTTCCCGCTCTCCACTATATCCCTGATAGAAATTATTTATTCCTCAGAATAATATTTCGTTTGAGAAGAGTAAAACCACGGTCAGTTTTCTGCACATCTTTTTCATTAGTTTTGCGTAGAAGTTGTTTGGACCAGGAAAAATCACGCTGCCGTCATTCGGTGCTCTGATTAGTGTGTACACGAAGGAGAAAAAGAGAAAATGGAACCTGCTCTTCAATATGCAGGAGCGCTAAAATCCAGCATCACTGGAGAATCTAACTCAGAGCTTTCAAATGGAGTTTTTGCATCTATTTCTTTCTCCTGAAGAATCTGTTGGCCTGAAGTTGTGTAACACCCTAATGAAGTCGTTGTAGGGGTCTTTGCTGTCCTGGGAAGTGAAAGACTAGAAAATTGCAGCGCAAAGCTCGTGTTTGCTGAAGTGATCAAACTTAAATGGTGTGCCGGGTTATCTCAGAGTGTAATCAGCATAGCCGATTTGAATAGAGCTGTCTTCAAAACAGAGATCTGCTGGTAAGATTTGTTTTCATTTAGGTCTTACTTTCAGCAATAGGATTACCCTGAGGTCTATATATCTACAGGCTTTTGTAGAAACAAGCAGCTTAAACAAAACTACCATTATTATACTGATTTAGGGAGAGAGAAAAGCCTTGTTTAGTTTATTGAGTTAAGATCATATGTGTGACAAATAAAGCCTTCCTTTAAATGTAAGTTTTGTCCCGTTCAATATAATAAGTTTCTTGAGGAAGAAAAAATTACAAAGGCCAACATTATTCTTAATGCCAGTTCAATTTGTCACCTCCAGGTTTTAATCCCATAGGCTAGTGAAATACATGCTATTTCATCCAGTCGAGCAGCAAGACAGCTGATATCAGCATATTTATCACCATCAGGGTGATATAATCAATTTACTTCTTGCTATAAGAACTAACCTTACACTTCCTTTTTCTACCTTTTACTCAATGGCCTTATTAAACTCTTTTCAATGCTGATTTATTGCAGTCATGGATAACGTTGTGCTCTGTGTTGCCTCCCCCCAAGGAACTTCAATAGCTGTTGTCATTCCTTTGTCTTTTTTTTTTTTACGGAACACATCAAGTTTTATTTACTATTTTAAAGTGTCTTGTAAATAAAATAGGATGTGAAAGTTCTGAGCTCAGTTAGCAACTTGAGATCTAATGAGGGGTGGCTAATCATTTATGGTATGGATGCCATGGGTCTTATTTCATACAACGGCAAGCAGGGCATGCATGTTTTCCCGAGTTCCCGTCACAGGAGGTGCTGCAACCAGTCACACTGCCTTCAACGCTCCCCGTGCAGCTGTGAGCTTTAAATTAGTTTGTGACCAAAGAAGGAATGAAAAGCAAGGTGAGAAAGTGCAGTTGAACAGAACTCATCTGAAAATGGTTTTTTTAACATATGTGCAGCTCAGATACTGAAGTTGAAACAGGAAAAAGATTGGGGAACTGTTTCAAATTGGCACAAAACCAGTTAGGTGAAACTACTTGTAAAGGGAATGTGAATGAACTCTTGTCTCCTGTTTTAGTCCAGTCATGCTGGGTCAGGTCTTAGGGCCCACAGAACTGCTTCTTTGCAGAATTCATGCAAGTGGGTGAAGTAGGTGGTGGGGTACATGGATTTCCAAGTGCACAGGTTGGTGCACCAGTACAGGAGGACCTCTGGAAATGTGGTCCTCTGGATCAAAGGAATCGTACCAGCAGTGATCATATTGCCTATTATCATAAGAGCCTTTTAAAATATTTAAAATGTTTGTGGATGTTCCCTAAAATACTATGCTAGCAAGATAGCAATGTATTTAAACTGTCAACAACTGACCTTGGATCATTGGTTAGAACTATTGCATTTGTTCGTTGTGGTCTGTTTGCTGTTGGTAGTTGCAGCTGAAGAGCTACAGTGGACTTGCTAGTGTCACCTAGCTGAAAGTAAATTTCACCTTCACCACAGAACTCGATTGCAGGTTGTGAATATTATTTAAATGGAAATTATTTCCTTATAAGAAGTCTCACAGAAGCATTTCTTTTTTTCAGGCTGACTTTTTAATATTTATTTTGTATTGTTCTCGCTTTTATCCTTAATTTAGGGCTAAATTAGATCTGTCAGTGTCCCTTTAAATTTATTCCACGCTGACTAATTTATTTTAGCTAACTTGTTTCAGGACAAGCGTAGAATACTTACAGCGCAAAAGAGAAAATTCAGATCAATCTCAGTCTGCTGAGAAAATTAATCAATTTGCAAGTTACATCTAGCTTAATTCCGTCATTTAAAGCAGGCATTGAGTTTCCTTTCCCATGTTACATGGAGACTGGAAGGTAAAGCAGTCTCCATCGGTAGAGGACTGATTCACTTGCCCTGTGCTCTGTGTAGAGGTCATTAAGAAACTGCACTTAGAAAGCAGCTGCTTTTTGTGTGTGTGCCAGTATCTCATTTTCCACATATGTAACAGATCAAAACATTTAGATTGGGTTGATCCAGTCTATCATGACGAAAGAATTTTGAAGCAACACAAGTAAATAACAGCCTTACTTGGAGGGAGGATGCCTTTGCCCTGATCCTGAGAAACTATTGGTGGGCGCCACCCCAATTAAAGCAGACCGGGCCGTACCAGCTTTGCACGGATTCTTTTCCAAAGCCAATTAGCTGCAGAACATTTGATAGAAAGGAACAAATCACCGAAAACTCAGCTCCATACAATGTTATCATTTATGTTCAGTGCTAGTCTAGTGCTCAAGAGTGTTTCTTTTTGTTATACCTCTGTAGACCTGCTGGAAAGAAAAATGTTTCCTGCTTCTCATTTGGCCTATATATTCTAGAGACACATTGTTCAGTATTATCACCTTAAGAAGCAGTTAAGATTAAAGTGAGATAGCACACATTTGAGTTTAGAAAAACAGCCAGAGAAGCTGTACAACTTTTATGGTCTTCAACCAAAGTGCATTTAAGTGTGGGACTGTTTTTCAGAAAATTGAATTAAAATGTAGTTTTTCAACCGTTCTGTATTTCCATTTATACTCTTCATCCTCTAAATCTGTGCCATCATATGGCTCTCTACTACTGGCCAGAGTTCCTGGGCTAGCCCTCAAGAATCTGAAAATCAGAGAACTGAAAAGAGGAAGAGGATGCTTTGGCAAGCTTATATTTATTGGTTATGGGCAGTTGGCTATCGCTGTGGTACCCCTTGGGATTATCGCCCGCCAAAATGCGAAACTCCCATTTCAGAGGGGATTATTTCAAGGAGCAGAAGCAATTACGGAGTAGTGTAGCAGGCAGTGCTTTGCAGAGTGATGCAATTTATTGGAAGTTCTACCTTGCGGTGGCTGTATGCCTGGGAATTACTGTACTTATTCATGTACAAGAAACCTAGGTACTTAGAGAAAAATACTGTTACTTGATTACTAATAAGGACAGTTGTTCCAGTGCTTAAAAATAAGACAATCGAATTAGTTCACGAAGGAAGAATTTTGAGGGGAGAGGGATTTGCATCCAGTACAATGAACAGGGAAAGAAGAGAGACAAGAGGAAAAAATCCATCAGGTTTTAGTCTACACTTGATGGTGCCTGTTTAAAAAAAAATTTTTTTTTTTTCCTAAAATAGCTAAAAGTTACCAGTCTTATTCAAAAATGTAAATAGGTAGTATAGTTGCACAGTAGACAAAAATTTGGAAACTGTGGGTGTCACTGGAGAAAGTTCTTGATGGAGGACAGGCAGCCAGGGAGACGTTGTTGCTTGAATAGAAGGGGTGAGGAGAGGCACAGCTCAGCTGTGCCAGCTGTGTGCGGAGCGGGCTGGAGTGAGGCTAAGGGGGCCTGAATCAAGAAGCTGAGCAGTGGAGAAAAGGCAAATAGGCTGGGTAGTGCTGTGAAGCTGATAATTAACATTTCTGAAGATGCTATGAGATGAAAGTTTGGGAATCCTTCAGTGTCTCTGTAGTCGTATTCTTCCGTATTGGTCAGATGCAGAGTATGTGCAAGAACTTCATGAAATTCAGCATTGCTGTGCTTATAAACAGCTATTTCTCCTTCTACAGTCCCTCTTCATATGAGTTTCTTAAGATTCGCTAATGAGATTCACTTTTCTCTCAGGATCTTTAACAACTCCCAAAAGACCAGGAGCTTAGTTTTAAATCTCATCAGCAAAGCAGAGCAGCTTCCAGCAGCACAGTGCTTCCTGACAGCGTGGTGGAGCTTGCTGTAAAACTGGCTCAGAAAGAAAAAGGATGCCAGCACTAGATCCAACACTGTTGCTTTTGGCAGGTCGTAGATGTTCAATCTCCGTCTTCCACGTATTGAGCTACGCCAGCATTGCGTTGCTGTGTGTGTTGTGAGCTGCCACCCATCCTGAGTCCTACTACCAGGTCAAGAATTGGCGTGAATGCTAAGGTTTGAACTCTATTCTGTGAAGTCATTTTTACACATACAAAATGAAGGTGTAGGAGTTTAGATATCATATTTGAAATAATTGCTTGAAAATATATATATAATATTGCCTCAACTCTTTATAAAAACTGCATCAGCATTTCTCAGTGACTGACTGACTATTCAGAAAGTTAGCAAATAAAATAGTCACACGACACAAGAAATCTCAAGGAGGACCCAGGACCCAGAAATCGTGCTGGTTTTTTTACCCAAAGACAGAGTAACTCCATTCTGCTAACAAGGTGCCAGACAATGACATATGGTCACCTCAGATGGTAGATTGCCAGGGGGAGAGCCGTAAGGCCCCAAGTGCTTCCCTGTTGTGTTCAAATTAATTTCAGTGAATTCTCAATCCTAATGTTTTTGATACGAACAGTGCTTTTGATGATACAATTTTGGGTGCTGAAATTGACCCTATAAAAGAGAAGTCATGTTTTGAAAGGACAGATATTCATCTGATGATAATGAAAATTAAGCCTTTTTTACAGGACTGAGCCCTCAGAAACTCTGGCTGGCTCTCCACCTCACTTACTACTCTTCAAAATATGTCCTAATTCCCAAGCAGCTCTTTTATTTGATGCATATATACTTTACAGATGACTGCATAGAAAGGGATAATTTAAGACAAAGTCATCTGGCATATTTAAAATGGAAACAAAGGGAGAAAGGAGGAGCGGTGCTCAGAAGCAATGAAATAACCTTAAAATTTGAGGTCAGGTTATAAATGCAACTTGTAACTATTTTTCCCGAAAAACTCATGAGTCCTTTTGGGGCAGGCGGACTTAAACAGAAATTGAAAACTTCAATAGAAAATGCTTCATCAACCCTTAGAACCATCAAAGTTCCTGAAAGCCCTACTTCTGAATAAAAAAAGTTGATACAGAGTGTATTTGTCCACAGAGGAGAGGAACTGAGGGCTGTGAAATGAACTTCATCTCTTCCTCTCTGCTGGTAATGAGCAGTACCGAAATGACTATTGAAAATCTAATTGTCTGAAAAAAACCACCACGATCAGCCATGCAAGGTGTTGGTGTCTGCCCTCAGGGTGCGAGCACGCTCACAAAGCGTGGCGGTGAAAGACACCTTAGAGCATGGTCACACCTGGTTCTCCACCTGAAGGTCTCTGTGCCCCATCTGCTTGCTGCCCCCTCCTCAGACGGGACAGGTTTGGTTGCTGTTGTGGGACCCTCACAAACCTGTCAACAGGACCAGGATGGGTTAAACACCTTAAATTACTTACTAGAATTAGATGTTAGGGTGCACCCACCCAAGAGCAGGCAGTAAGCTCGGTCACGGGTGAGCAGAGGTGAAAAGCTCCACTCCAGTCTAAGTTCCCTCACCTCGCGTGTGAGATCAGTTCTGCCAAGGCCCGAGGCAGATTACTCTCATCTTTCCTGTGTTAACAGCGCAGCTTACTTCTTCCTTGTTGTCCAAGCTTCCCTTCCCTTCCCTTCCCTTCCCTTCCCTTCCCTTCCCTTCCCTTCCCTTCCCTTCCCTTCCCTTCCCTTCCCTTCCCTTCCCTTCCCTTCCCTTCCCTTCCCTTCCCTTCCCTTCCCTTCCCTTCCCTTCCCTTCCCTTCCCTTCCCTTCCCTCCCCTTCCCTCCCCTTCCCTTCCCTCCCCTTCCCTCCCCTCCCCTTCCCTTCCCTTCCCTTCCCTTCCCTCCCCTTCCCTCCCCTTCCCTCCCCTTCCCTTCCCTTCCCTCCCCTTCCCTCCCTTCCCCTTCCCTCCCCTTCCCCTTCCCCTTCCCCTTCCCCTCCCCTTCCCTTCCCTTCCCTTCCCTTCCCTTCCCTTCCCTTCCCTTCCCTTCCCTTCCCTTCCCTTCCCTTCCCTTCCCTAAAATACAAAGGCTGCCATGACTCAGTCTTAAGCGTTTGTCTCTGCCCAAAGGTTGCGCCCACAATCGCACACCTTCACTGCGCGGAGAGCGTCAAGCGCCGGACCAGCTGGCTGCCTGATCCCCGCTTGTTGCTTCCCGTCAAAGCTGTGACCCTCATTAGGAAAGCTGAACGCTCCCAGAAAGTACCATTGGGGCAACAAATCAGTTGTAAGAGCCTATTGATCTGTTACGTTTGTTTTCAACGTGCAAAAAGGAGATTCTTTTGTTCCAGGGCTGACAACAAGCTCCTGCTACAGTAGGTTCAGTGCGTCTCCGGACACTGCGATCAGGCGCCTCACAGCTGAGTCTGCAGAATATTTGCTTATTACAGGAGGAACTGAAAGAACCTGGAATTCACTAGTGACCGACCTCTTACTTCTTGAACAACTGTTTCCCCCACTCCTTTTGTTTCTGTTTTAATCGCTGCATTACAAGCACCATTTAAATCCCCCTTGCAGATGCAGGATAAGGTAACACAAGCACACAACAATCAACATTTATCAAGTTAAAAAGCCTGCACCATTTGCACTAAGTGGTCGGTGGTTGGTGAACTAGCTTCCTTTTTAAGTCAAACTTGGAATAATTAAATGGCCACAGCAGTAATGCAAATGCAGATTTTTGTACATCCAATAATCAAAGGGAGAAAAAAGTAGTCTGAAGCTGTTTTGGGTTTAATCATATTTGATTATTTTAAATGAAAGCGCAAAAGTAATTTTTCTGTGGCTCTACCTGTGACTCCTTAAATCATGGTAAACGTGCATTATGATCTTCTTAAAAGAATAAGAACATTCCTTGTTAATTAATTTATACAGCTGTCAGTACAGCTTTCTATGTTATTCATACTCTAAGTGTTTGACTGCCATAGATTTTCTAGCAGTTCCTGGCAAAGCTCCAGTGAAAGCCTGGGATTTATTAGGCTGACTTGGTGCAAAGTCTATTGATTGTGGCCTCGAGGGTAATAACTAAATAGAGCTGGAGCAACAAGTCAATAACACCATTGTTGCTACAGACTCCATTCACTTGAGGAGTTAGATTGTTTTACAGTGGCAAAGAGTAATCATGAGCAGATCAGCATGTTCAACAGGCTCTGTACCATGTTAGTGCTGGGGACTGTTTTAAAGCTTTCAGCGGGACCGCGGGAGAAGCGAGGTGGGGTGCAGGGATTAAGAACCCTGTAAACTCCTTCATTAGGACTAAAAGGTTTCAGCATTAGTTTTATCATCTTGAAACAAGGAGTCCCGTGCCTGTGTTGGTCCAAACTGGTATTAAAATCCTCTGCCCATCAATCCGTAACGACACAGTAGAAACTAAATTTAAATTTTGGACGGGAATATATATGTGTGTGTGTGCGCGCATGTATGTGTGAATGCATGTTTGTACGCCTTAGCATTAAATAATGTTTTAGCTAGCACAAACTTCACCTCTGTGCAGTAATATTTCCTGGCAATGGCTGGAAAGAGGCTCCTATTTTCTTAAATTCAAAATGAGGAAATGCTTTTGTTTATTGCTTCTCTAATCCTCCCATGTGTTTATTTACTTTTAGAATTCTTTTCTTTTGCAGAAATATATACAAATCTACTAGAGGAGAGATGTTTATTTCCTGAGAGTTTTATCGTTTATTTGACAGCCTTTGACAACTCGCGTTGTATTAAGAGCAGATCATTTTGAAAAGTCAAAATTGTGACGATGGGGGTTTCAAAACCAGAACTGGTTGATTTTGCACACGTTCTTGTATCCGTCTCCAGGAGTTGCCATTACAGCCTCTACAGAAATACCGAGTAATTAGAATGAGTTTCTTCCTACCACTGGTTAGTAGCAGCCTACTCCCTTGAAACATGAAAGATGGTACAGAAAGTAATAATAAGAACCACATAATATTAAAAAAAGGCAGATGTAATTATGCTTCGTAAAATGAACCGAGTGGTCAAGCAGCAGGCTTTTGTGTATTCAGCAGTTCCACAGATTCCTCCTCCCTTCACCTATTTGTCCTTGGAAATCAAGTTTTCCTTTTTGCAAATAATGTTTCTAATCCCACATTTTCAAAGATAATAGGAAAGAGCAAAGCTCTCTTCCTGAGTCTGCAGTCATTTTAAAACACCGACATTTTAGACACAAAAATTTCAATAGAGGGGTCGATTCTTGAATGTGGTGGTGACTCGGACATCTAATGACAGTTTATTAACAATTTATCTGTTCTTTTTTTTCACTGCTTCTCGTGCGGTATTATAGCTCATACTATTTAAAGCTCAAAAAGGGGTGGAACTAGAAAGGAAATCCTGCAGCCAAATATTGAGGAGGGTACTGGGCTTCCCTTGGCTACGGGTGGTCAATTGAATGTTGCTGTCAGCATGTACCGGGACAGGTCTCAGAGCAGGGGAGATGCAAACATGTGGTGAATGTGTCTGTCTCTTTCTTTCTTTCTTTTTTTTTTTCTTTCAGTAAATAAGTAGAGAGCTTGGCAAGTTTGTAGTGCTTGCTCAGAAGCTCATTTAAGACTTTGAGAGGAGTGAACTGAATTTAAACGACTCTCAGGAATCTCTTTACCCCCAGGCCTCAGACGTAGCCTCCCATGGAAAGAAATGTATCGGGTGGTTCATAATATGTATTCTGTCAGGGTATTTTAATGAGAGGTCAGTAAATACCATATATTTGGAAGCAAACAAGCCAAAGCTGGGCCTTTTCTTTATGACTTCCACACAGACAGAAGAGTAGCTTTCTGGCAGATGCTTTCACTTTGAATGAAGAAATTGTATCTACTCTGCTTGGGTTCAGTTCTGTGATCCGAGCAATTTTTGACATATCAAACCAGCCTAAAACTTAATTAGCTGTGGCATAGGAAGTAAATATGTAAAAGAGGTTTTGCAGAAGTCTTAACACTTTTTCATTAAAAAGACCAGCATTGATTTTCCTGGCTGATTGCAGTATGATGTGCCACCTCTATGGTGATTAGATATGTGTCGGAAGCACTGCTTGCGCCCTGCTTCCAGACTTTCAGAAAGAAGAGAGACTAGTAAAAGGAAAAAATCCTTCCCAAAATGTGAAGGTCGACATTTCTTTTGAGTAATACTCTTGCAGTATGAACTGTAGATTTACAGGAATTAGAGACCAAACAGTCAAAGTATTCCTCTCCCCCTCCTCCTTTCTCCCCTCCTTTTTTAAAAGTGTCTTCATCAATCAAAATCAACATAAATGAATAATGGAGGCAGATAAAATGTGAAGAGACAATAGCAGTGTTGTTTAGAATTGACGGCCATAAATCCATTGTATCCTAAGAGACTGCACGAAGTAAATACCTGCTCTCCCCAACCACCACCACCATTTAGCCCATGATTCGGAATATCATTTAAGCAAGTGCTGATGTCCCATTTAAGCTTCAGCCCATTAATGCTCGCTTTATTTTAGAGCACCGGGGCTGCAATGACGCAGGGGGACTTGGAGGGTGAAGGTTTGGAGTGACAGGGGAGCTTCCCCTCTCCTCATTCATTTGTTAATTTGGGATGACAGAAATAGAAATGGTGTTCTTACAGCGGGTCAAAGGCTTTTAAGAACCAGCAGAAAGCAAGGAAGCTGGTGCAAAAGGAGTTACAGAGCGCATCATTTAAAATCATTAAAATTTGGGGCTAGCTGAGGTTTTCTCTGTAAGAAAAAAAAGGGAAAGCACATCTTCGTTGGCACTGCAGTGGCATGCACAAGGCTGGAAAAGCCCAACAGAAGGCAGAGCCAAGAGGTTTATGTACCTCGATTTCAGAGGGCACAATTTATGGTGTGGATTTTGAGTCCTGACATTTTGATTCAGATATGATAGAGCTGAGGTCTTAGGAGCTGCTCCTGTAGGAATTGCCACAGAGGGGCAAGACCCTCTAGGGTCAGTTGCTCTTTCTGCCGTTTGGAAATGCCAGGTCTCAAATGGAAACTTTTCTTCCTTCCTTCCCATTAGAAAGGTCCTTCCAGTTTTGGGTGCCTTTTGGAAGCAAGCCTGTGGGAGCAAGAGCAAATATGATTCTTAGGCCTGGGCTCACAAATTCAGGAGCTTTGGAGTTTCTTGTTTTATTTTTGGTTCTTCTGTAATTGTAGTTTGTTTGGCAGAGCGTACCAGACAGGGATCACTGGCTCAGGGCTCGTTAGCACTGACAGCATTCCAGCTATATTAGAATCTGTGAATATAGCTACCTCAACTGTATTTTCACGCCTTTTATGATTTTCGTTCTCCCTGAATTGAGAAAAAAAAAAAAAAAACCCAACGCAAATAACCAACTACCTGGCAGGAAGAATTGATGACCTTTCTGATTGTACTGGGGAATGCTCTTTAAAATCAAAATCTGAATGAGCAGAACTCCAGCAGCACAGCATCTCGCTGTAGAGGGGCTTGAAGGTGCCACTTCTGTTGTGAAAACAGTTTATTTAGTAGTTAATGCCTTGACTTTTCTGTCTTTGTACTTCTGAAAGATGATCTCTTGCAAACGATGAACCCTTAGCCTTAACAAAGTACTGATTCCTCTTTAACATTTACTTAATTGAAGCTTAGAAGGAAAAAAATATAGTGTAGTATTTTAAGAGTGACTGTATAGCACCTTTCTAAGTTTGCATGCCTGTCAACGGGATGTCATCCTGTAAGTGTGAATGAATGACTCTATTTCCAGTTCGAGTTTCCATTCCTAGGCAAAAATAGCACCAAATACACTATACTTCCAGAATAGATTTCTTTTTTTAAAACTTTATAAATCACACTGCAATAAAAAGCAATCTATGGTTATTTCTTCGTTAAAAATGTTCTATACGTCCAGTACCAAGTGAAAACTATTCAAAAGAGAAGATGCTGCTTCAAATGACTGAATAAAATCACAAGAAATATTTTCTTATTCTGTTCTGAGCAGACTGTATTTTGTAAGGATACCAGTTATATTTAGCATTCCTCAAGGCTTCCATTGTTGGGCTTTTTTTTCCAGAACCAGCATGAAGCACTGAAGCTTTAAGCATCCTGTCATGATGCTGATGTTTTGTCGAAGAAAAGATGTGTTCCTCAGCTGTTGCAGTTACTTCAGCATTTTTGCCTTTTCAGATGACACTTGGCCAACTTTTTTAAATTGCCTAAGGCCCATGTGCAGAGTGATGAGGGATGAAGTATCTAAATCATAGCACGGGCTGTCTAACTACCTCCAAAGATCTGATTCTTGGATCTGATTCATTTAGTCTAGAAGTCTCAAAGTCCTAATTATCTAACCTATTCCTTACGATAGGATTTGGGCTTTTTTTTTTATTTTGCTAACACAAATCATTTATAAAGAGTTAGCAGAATATTATAATGGTGTGCATTAGGGTGGATGTAAGGTAGAAAGCAATAACCAGAATTATAAATAACTGCTTGATCTGTAGAATTCTAAAATAGCCTCTTAAATTTGATTAACTGTCTCAATATACGGTTAATCATCTAAATCCTTTATAAACTATTTGTAAATGCACCCTTGACATAAAGCATGACTAGTTTGTCTGTATTTTATGAAACATGACAATTCTACTGAGGAAATGGAGCAGTATTGCTGCAATATAGTCAATGTAATTGAGAAGGTGAACTTGGTGTTCCAGATTTTAATTGCGGAAAGTGAAATACTTCCAGTTTCTGAATTGCCTTGTGCAAATTTGTTGTGCAAAGGTAGTATGGAGTAGCTACGCTCTTCCTCAGAACAAAGCAGGCAAAGGAAGGTAAAAGGAAGGAGAGCTATAAAAGAGTTAAAGCATGAAAGTGAAATTATTTCAGAATGGTTTGGACCTCAGTTCTCTGGTACAAAACCATCACCATCAACAGCAGCGTCTCCTGCTCCCAAATATACTCACTCCTGCCTCTGTGCTGCATCAAGCTGCTCTCTCATTTTCATGGGCACTTCTGTTCTCCAGTCAACTCTTAAAATGCAATTGATCCACTGCAAAAGAGCTGTCCTCTCCCATCCTCTTCTTTTTTCTTTTTCTTTTTTTATCCTGGATCAATTGCTGATCTGATTCATCCCATGGACCCACAAGCTGTTGAATCAGCACAACTGAGGTTGGCATGCTGCAATGCGATGGCAGAAATGAACACCAAGAGGCGGTAGGAGCAGGGGGAGGAAGGGACAGACCTGAGCATGACTCCTAAAATTAGTATTGCTGCTGGATGCTTTGCATCTTGGAAACATGGTCTTGGCTTGAGTACAGGGCTTGGAGTCAGAACATGTAAACTATAAACTCCCTTCCAGCCTTTGACACCCTTAAACTTTAGTTTTGCCATCTGCTAAGTGGAAATAATGCTAGTTACCTCCGTGATGTGAAGATTTACTAAGGATTTGTTCAACCAATTAGCACATGAAAAATAGGAAAGACTGGTTTTGCTGAAATTGTTCTCTCATGCTTATGAACTACATTTCATTTGTAGTAAAATATTTGTTTTCGACTGTGTTCCTCCTGTCAGAAATATGTTGCTAGAGCAAAGACAGGTCCCTGTTTTTGTAACCCAGGTGTCTCTATTTTTAGTTTTAAGACGTTGGCTGCATGTCTCTTCTTTTTTTTTTTTTTTTAAATATGTGTATATATTTATAGCTCTTGCTATTGGAAGAGAATTTCCTGCAAACAGATCCATTTCTGTGGAGCTCTGCTCCGACACGGAGTCCCATGTGTTCCACCGAGAGATTGCTCCAGAATAAAGGTCTGCTCTGGTTGTAGAATCAGCCTGGCGAACTGTAAACTTTATATTGCCTTCAGCACATAGTAAATTTGCATGTGCGGGAGGTATTAGTGACTGGGCATCTGATACTTGGCCATGTTGCATCTGAAGACGTGAGTGACAGGAGAGATGCAGCCCCAGCCCCAGTGTCCTACTGAGTCGTTTCCTCTTTGGATAATTACGTTCTCAGTTTTTTCTGCAGTTTTAACTGCGGGGGGGGGGGGGGGGGAAGTATCTGTCTTCGCACCTTCATTTAAAGAGGTGAGTCTTGTAACTGTGCACCATTGAACAGCTGCCACATCTCACCCAGAAGTAGGTGAAAGGACTTTCTACATAACGTTCGTACCTGGTTTGCATTCTGAGCTGTGTGAAACAACAGTAATGCTACGTGGGTATCTGAAAGCTGGACTTGACCTGTAGTTGGGTTCTGGTTCACATGCAGCGAGTAGCACTTGCTCAAATAGTTTCAGGGACTTCAACAGGACTACTGGTGTGCGTAAGGACTGCAGAATCAGGCCCCTAAGGATCCTTAGGTATGAAAGGTATCCTGTAACTGTAAGGTATTATTATGGTGACTACTCTGGAGAACACAGAGGTATTGAAGTCGGCAAAATAAATTACAGAGTTAAATGTATAAGTAAACCAAGAAGCGACTGATGTTTTTTGCATAGTAATAATCTTCATAATCACTTCATTTGCACAGTTATTTCATTTTAAACTTTAGGCACAGTTTTGAAGCACAACTCAGTGGAGATTTTTGCTGTAATCTATAAACTTTAATGAAAGCTAATTGGAGAACAAATTTTAATCTAATTAAAATGTGACTGCATAAAGCAGAAAGGATGAATGAAGCGAAATGCTCTATGGGGCACAGTTTTCAAACAATGATTACCCTGAATACTAAGTCAAATGAAGCTTTTGTAAAATGATGATCATGAACATTGCCAGCAACAGAACAACCTTGAGAAACTGCAAATGAAAGTTTTAATGTATTTAGTTTAAAAAGTGGACATTCAACTCACAACCGCGTAAGGACTTTTAAAAAAGAAAATAAAAAGCAACACAAACGGTCTCATCTAAAAACATAACAAGTAAATTAGCCAAAGGTGTACATTCCATCTAAGTTCTCATGATCAGCAGATGCAAATGTTTGCAGTGTGCCGATGAGTTATGAGCCCTAATGAGATTTCAATGCTGAGCAAACAATAAAAATTTATGCATTGCATAGTTTTAGTGGCCTTTGGCTTCATGGTTAGTGTTACACCCTTTCAACAGCTTTGGTAATATAATATCCAGCTGGCTTTGGAGGTAAGGAAAATTTTAGGGGTGAACTGAAATTGTGAGAAATAATGTGATTGATTGCTTTGTCAGAATAATGCATTTCCACGGTATAATTGTCCGTCGTAATCTTAGCCCGGGTACGGATACATAGGCTCTAGTTATGTTTGGGCAGAAATTTTGAAGGATTCAGGTGAAGGATGGCTTTTCCAGCATTTGAGCCAGACCGTTTCCTGTGCTAGGTATATGTCCAGGGGTCTCACAAACAGCCCCTCTAAGAAGAACATTCCTGTCATAGTCCGGTAAACAGGAGAATTGAAACGCTGCACTTTCCCCAACAACTGTCATGTGTCGTAAGAAAAGAAGCGGAGCACAAGCACAAAAAGAAACGCGCAATGGATATTGAAATAAATGTATGTAATGGGGAGTGGGGGGGGGGGATGTGTGAATCAGGGAATTCAACTGGTGCAGTGTGAGAGTGAGCTCAAATGTATTAAATTTAAAAGACCCATTTGTGGGTTAGGCTTTTATGAATCCAGAACCTTCACCATAATGATTGCCTGCATTACCCTACATAATATTAAAATCTTAGCATGTGATTAATAGCAGATTCCCTGCATACGTGTCACAACACACATCTGCAGCAAATCTGCCAGTATATTTCTGTGCTAGTTTTACTTTGGGGCCATAAAGTAATTCCTGTTTTGTGAATGAGAATAAACCTATTATGCACTAGGTTAGCTACACCCAGTTTCTTCTCTTCAGGGAAAAAGAGCTGCTTATTTGATACGACATCTCAAATTTCAGTGTTCAGAAGTGAGTTTAAGCCTCAGCTAGATTTGCTTGAGCAAGCTGTTGGGATTTGCCTTCCCCGCTTCTTAGTTCTACGTTTTCCAAAACCTTCTGTGCAAAGAGTATTGAGAAACTTCTGGACAGCAGTAAACTAGTGGACTTAATTACAAAGTGTTTATTGCTACATTTGTTAATGAGTCAACATGCAAAAAAGATATATTTATCCCTGTTTCCTCTTAAAATAGTAGTAAAAAATAACTTCAAAAAATCTTTTTCTTAAGCTCTTTGGTGATGCAGTTTTGCTGTTCACAAAAGCCCTTTTTCCCATCCGCAAATAGCTACCTTTCACTTTGCCCCAAGGGAACAGAGCATAGCTCAAATGAAGCTTAAAAAAAAAAAAAAAGATTTTTCCCAGTTGTAACTCAACGTCTATGCATATTCACACATGCACAAAAAATAAAAAAGAAGATGCAGAAGCATTCCTCCAGTCTGCCCTCTGAAAAGTCCCGTCGACCTGTTTCACTCACCAAAATCAAAATAGAACCCCACAAAAACAACTTAAATGACAAGAAAACATTAGGAAAGCAACATCTGTTTTGCATTCTTGGCATCAAGTCTGCCCTTGCAACACAGGGGCTGACACAGATGTACAGGGTTATGACACCACTGAGTACCGCTTGATTTAAAATGGTGTAACAGAGCAGAATCAGGGCGCTGAGTTCTTACAACGCTGTGCAAAACTGTGTCTCTTGATCTCCTTTGCAGATGTGGGACTCAAACCCCACTGAAGTTTTAGGCATCTTTCCATTGATTGATACAGACTGTAGAGCAAGTCGTATTCCTCTACCAGCAATTTAGAATTCATTATTGACTGTGTATTTTTTCATCGTGTCTGTATGTTGTTGTCTGTAAAATCGCATTGCTCTGTCACTTTCCAATAGACTTTGTTGCGTGTAGCCGCGTTCAGAGAACCTTTCGAACAATATTGCAGAATTAAGCTCTTCAGTTTTTAAGTAAAATAAAATAAGAGCAAGGTGAGAGAAATTTAAAGGTACTCAGAAGAAAGGCAAAAATAGTTCCGACTGAGTTGAAAAGAATCAACGATTAGGGAAATTTGGGAAGCCAGAGTTGCCAAGAGAGCAGCTCCCTTACCAAAGGCAGCGTGATTACATGAGATGGCACAAAGGGAGCAGTTCTCTCCCTGTTTGATTGCCCATCCATAATTGTAACAGAGACAAAATTAGCTCAACTCATACCTGGCATAACTTCACTGTCTCCAGTGGAGCTGTGTCAGATGCAATGACATGCTTGCAGTGTTTTCACCAACCACTAGATGTCTGTGTGTGCTCTGTAAAGTTCTGGGGGGGTTCTGCCCCTGGTAAACAAGAGAGACAAAACTGGAACACAAGCTGTGGGGAAGCCTATTAGTTTGTGTTTGTAAGTGTAACATCATTACTTTAATTAAGCCTGTGTTTAAAGCAATTTATGCTGTCTAAAACTAAATTCCAGCCGTTCTAATTTGAGGTAAATAAGGAAAAGGTGCGTTTCCTGGTCCACATCTGTTTAAGACAACTGTTTCCTTGATGTCCGTGTGAAGGACTGAAATGTATCTTATTGTTATGAAAGTTTTGGAGGAAGTTGCTGAGATGTAAAATAGGTTCATCTTATTTCTATTCTGAAACAATGAAACACCAAAATATAAACCATCTGCTCCGTAAGTGAATTGGTAAGAGCTCGCTATTTAATTCTGCCCAGTATAGCCCAAACCACAGTACTGCTGGAGCCATATTTTCACATGTACAACACATCAGCATATCCGGGTGCACCGAGGAAGGCTGTGCATCAGATGTCAAGTTTAGTATATCTTTTTTCCAAAACAAAACAAATCAAAAACCCCCTAGAAAAGCAGATGGGGGTACAGAAATCTATTTCACAATTCTGTTTATGAGGCAGTCCACTGGCTGACCAGGGGAGCTGCACCTGTGACCAGCTTTTCTGCAGAGATCTCCCAAGAAAAATGCAAAAGTAATCAGCACATGTTTGCCTTTCATTTATCTCTGTCATCCGGGAATAAGATACAGATAGTATCAGGAGCAATGAAAGGTACATTCTGATATTATTTTCAAGTTTTTTTGTCTAGACAGAGAGGAGCAACCACTTGTATCTCTGTGGAACACATACAGCCCCCCTCCACACTCGCATCCTAGGCTGAAGGCCAGAGGGGGGTAGTAGGCTGTCTGTATTAAAAAAAAAAAGTTTAAAACCACCACCTACTCATCAGGTGACTGGAGACTGTGGTTGTAAAATGTGCTGCAGGCAGAAGTTCTGAAAAATCCCAGAAAGTGTTGAAAACATCTCTAAACAAGGTATTTTTCTCCTGCACCTTTCTTGCTAAAGGTCCCAATTGCTGCCAAGAAAACTAGTGAGAATGTTAGCTGCCAAATAAAAAATTTATGACAGTGTTTGGCAAAGGATTGTATCACTGCTTGTTTTATACATTTCCACAAGGCTCTTGAAGGGCTGTTGGACACATACGGCTCACTGATCACTGTGCTTTATCTGTTCTTTAATATATTAAAAAAGCAAGCTCCAATAAAGTATGATTTAAACAATACATATTTTTTCTTTTAATAGCCTCCTATAAGCGCTTGCTATGGTGAGAATATAATTTCTAAACAACATTCCATATATAAAAATTGTTTTAAAAGCCCTTTACCTGACAAAGTTACTTGTTATTTGAGTCACTTTCATAGTAAAAATACATGAATTTTTCAATTAAAAATGTATTGCTTTTGCAATTGTGCTTGTTATATGTTGAAGTCTGGGCCAATAAACCGCCTGTTAAAACATAAAGAGGTCCATTCAGTCAAAGTTGTGCCTGCCATTTATGTTTCAAAAACCAAGAAAATAATATGTTGGAATTGCATTGCTCACCAATATCAATTAGGTTTTCGGCTGTATCGTTAAATTAATGTTGGGGGAGAAAATTGTTCCGGTGGATTTAGTGGGAAAAAAATATTTTTGAATACCGAGTTAGCACACTGACAATAATAATTAAGCTGCCCGATGCTGAAGCAACACCCTTAAAAATATTTTCCCTGTCTGAAGAAACAAAATTGTCTGTCTCTGTCTTTTCAAACCAGTTATCAGATTAGGCTTCCAGCTGATAATTAGTGCTGTTTAACACAGAACTTGTCATTCGGAAATCTCAAAGCCTGAACGGTTTACTTTTTCTCGTTATCATGTGCTGCTGGAGGTTGGGAGGTTTGGTGCGTGGAACTGCACCTCCCTGCACCATTTTGTGAGGAGGCACAGAGCCTCCTCTCCTCTCTGGTGGCCAGGAGTGGTGGGACACAGTCCTGGCATGCTGTCCCCTTCAAAGGGGACAACCACAGCAACACGACCCTGCGCTGTCCCAAAGCTGCCCCAGGGCCACGCAGCTCTGCACCGCACTTGCGTCTTCACAGCACAGCAAATATTCAAGAGCAGCCAACAGCACTACAAGTGCTATACGCCTCGTATATGTTTGTGTATTTCATGGTATTTGATATAAAGTACTCAAGACAGACCAGCATTAAGAGGATTATTTCAGACAGCATTAGGAGTTAATTTACAGAAGATTAGCTCTAAATCAGGAGGATACCATAAGCAAATTAGCATCAGCTGTAAGAGATTCGGAATCAAAATGTGTGGTGGTTTTTAGTTTCTCCCTGTATGTACTTAGAGTAGTACCTTTATCAGTTTCCCATACTAAGGTGTTACATCTCAAATAATGAAGAACAGGTATACTTTTTTTCTACATGCATGCTATTTATTATGATGCTGTTTATTGGCAGTGAAACTGCCTAACTCCAAATACCCTTCCTCTGCTGAATATTTTATATTTCATGCCATTTCTTCATTGAGTAATGTTTTGTTTGGCCCTAGAAATGATGTCTCCATGGTGTGTTATAATACTTTTAAATAGGTAATATGCAGCTTTACTTCAGAGTGACATACTTAATCCTTTTTTTTTCTGTTAAAATGAGGCACATTTTAATGCCAACTCATAAAAATGAAGGAGTGTATAAAATGCTACATACTAAGGCTACTTAGAAAGAGCTTCCTTAATATTTAAGCTTGTAAATTATAAATTTGTTTTATTTCCACAGGAGTGATGGTTAATTTGTATTAAAAAGCAGATGCTGTTCTTCAATCAGTTTTCCAGACATATTTTTCTGGCTGCAGACTGACAGGCATAAGCACCTACCCAATCCCTTCTTGGTATCGTGGTTTCAAAAACACTTGCCCAATTAGTGGAGAAGATGATGAAATGGATTGGGCCACGGTATTAAAGTTCATACCCTGAGTTGTCCTTGGGATTCTGAAAGTTTTAAAGTGTACAAATGGGATTCCCATCTTCGGAGAAATTTGTATTCTGCTCTCCAAGAGATATTAAAGTACTTAGTCTTCAGCGTGCTTCTGAACATTTGGTTTTTTAACTGAGGAGGGAAGTCTGGGCAGGGTTTTATGATTTTTTCCTTTCTTGATGGACCAAATTCCTCTTGACAAGGTTGGCCTGAGGTCATGAATGTCTCCCTGTGTTCACTGAAAGAGGAATCTTCCCTCCTTCCACGAGATCTCTAAAACTTACTCCCACTCTAAGCCAGGTTGGGCTTGCAGATCCCTCCGGTTGCAAGATCGGCAAGCGCTCTTGCACTTTGACTTTGTGCCCTGGAGTTTTACAGAATGCACGGAGGCTTGGTGTGGTTATTAAACCGAGGTGTCTGAGGTCATAACAAAGTAGAGGCATTTCTGCTCCCCTAATAGAAATACTGTAACATGCTGAAAAGAAAATACTCTAATAGTGGCAAGTATCTCCTGTCAACTAATTTGATAGTTCTCTATCAGGTAAACCATTTGTGAATACATCGATTCTTTTTATTTTTCACTCTTCTGTCTTCACTATTCCCAGGTTTTCTCTGAACCAGTTGGGCAAAAATTGATTTTTATTTGTTCCACTGGCCTTGTGGAAAATTAGCTTATGAACTGGTTTTTATAGGAAGACTCAAAGCACGGAACAGGTTGAAAAATAAGCCTATAGCAGTCAAAACTGTTGTCTGAAATGTCTTCAGACTGGAAGGCTGAATTTATTGCTCAAAACAAGTACTAGCAATGTGGAGGTGTGCAGTCCTGCTCATTATCACTGGAAAAGGGGGAACCAAAAAGCACAGTAAAAAATTAAATTTTAATAATGCTAGTGATATTTTCTAAATCCTTCTTGACAGAAAGATTCTCATTATTTTTATCTGTCTCAGAGTAGGCTCTTTTAATGCCATCTCACAAATGGCCTTAGCCATGATTGTTTTCCTTTCTTTTATAGCATTTGAAAAAAATGAATATATACCAAAAAAAATTCTATTCTATCATTCAAGAAGTGCCATGAAATGGTAACATTTTGGGTAGCACATCTTCAGGAACAATTGCTCCAGATGCCTTCAGGTTTTTACAACAGAGGTCAACATTGTTAAGACAATTGTAGAAAACTTGCCATACAAAAAGATGCCCAGTCAAATACAGTGTGATAAGGGGAAAATAATGCAAGCAAAGTATTTGTGTCCCTTCTCCAGCTTCATCACACCTAAAAGCTGTAGATCAGTCATTAATTAAAGTGAGGCAGGGTGAAAGATGCTACTTTCTTTCATCTGTTTAAGATACATATTTTAGTGGGTTCTAATGATTATGAAAGTTGATAAAGTGCAGACTTTAAACATTTTTGTTTTCTTCAAGTTGCAGAGAATGTAAATTTAACTATATTTATCATAAAAGCCAATGTGCAATCATGTATGTTCTTGTCATTTTATAGCTTGCATACATTTCTTCTGCTG
The DNA here is from genome assembly GCF_030936135.1 of Gavia stellata. NCBI lineage: Eukaryota > Metazoa > Chordata > Aves > Gaviiformes > Gaviidae > Gavia > Gavia stellata. The sequence continues at coordinate 30,960,132 of NC_082602.1, forward strand.
GAGAAATAATTGCTTTAGCTTTGAGTGCTGACGAGGGGGTTGGGGTTTGGGGCTTTTTTTTTTTTTCCTATTAACTGTTTGGGGACCAGGGCTTTATGCACCAATGTGCTGAAGAATGCCATTACGCTGACAGCTGGGCTATCCACCCTCCCTTGAGCTCTTTCTAAGGCGCTGGTAATGTTTGCTAAGGCCTATGGTTCTTAGTCATGCTCAGGTGACTAAATGTGTGATTTGTTCTTCTTGATACTTCAGTACCCTGAGAAAGGCTGGTTGGAGATTAATACAACCTTGACTCCTTCCACTTGCAGTTGCCACTGCGCACGTGATCTTCATTGAGACTTGCCAAAGAGATCTAGTGTTGCCTCTGCTTTGCATGAAATGAATTAATCTCCCTCCAGTTTTGGTTGGTGAGTTTCCGTGGCCCCGGAAGCCACCCGCTGTTCCTCCTAATGACACTAATAATCTAATTTGTTCCCTCCGTGGAAGGAGGGGACATGGAGACAGGAGAAAGCTGAAGTTGCATTGCGATTGTGCAGAGAAGTGCTCCCTGTCAGGGTCTCTCATCAGCAGAAGGATACTTTTCATCCTTCAGAAATACCATCCCGTGTGCTTGAAAATAGGCAATTAATAAAATCTCAGCTAGTAGATGAGCAAAAGATCCTTTTTGCCTTTTTGTCTTAGGTCCCACGTCCATGAGGTCCTCTTTCAGGCTTTCCCTGTTCTCCCAGTTTGCACGCTGATGTCTGCATGCACTTGTCTTCCGGTCATTCCTGTAGATAATCTCTCCTTCCTAGGCCGCTCAGTCGAGGTGTCATCCACTCCTTCCTCCCAGACTCCAGTGACCACCTGAGTACCATTTGCACCTCCTGAGACTGCCAGCTCCTTGAGACAGGACTCGTGCAAGCTATGATAGTCATGATGGCTACCAAATAACACTGTACTCCAATGCTGTTCATATATTTTTGTTACATTTGGAATGTATCACAAGATTTCAGTTATGAATTAGGTATCTCAGTAAGTATTTTAACTATCAGGTATCATAAATTAATGGGAGATCACAGGCACTTTACAATATGATAACACCTTTCCTGGTTGATTTTGCCTTCAGAGCCAGCCAGCCTTCTCCGAGCGAATTTGGTCTTGGGAAAATTGCTTGGGCCTCATGTTCAAGCTTTGAGGGATATTCGTCCCTGTAGGCACCTAACCTAGCCAGCTAACTTAACTGACTAGTTCTCCTGGGATGCATATATGGCCAGGGAGAAGAGAAGGCAGTTCAGAGCGGGACTCTAGCTCATATACGCAGGGAGCTGAGAGAGATTAGCTAGGTATAATTTAGATGTTTAAAGTTCGATAGTGTGACTACCTCCCTGCACCTGTTATTACATGACTCATTCTTTCACTCAGGGCCCAGGTGGAAACACATTGATGTGGTTTGAGTGTAATATTATAACTAGAGATTGGTATCCATGTTTTTACGAGTAGACAGCCCCAGTCCTTAAGACTGATCTTTAAAGCTGGAGGATGTAGCGCTGCACAACTCCTCAGCCCTATCAACAATATCTTAGGCACCTTGTACGGCCCGTCTCTTTCAAAAGACCCTGCTAGTCAGCTAGAAAAATGCCATCATTTTTTATTATCCATTCCTCCATTTGGGGGGCTTTAATCTCATTATCTGCTCAGTTTTCAGCCAATTTTAATGGATTTTCCCCAGGTCTTATACATAAGAAACTAGAGCCCCTGTCCCTAGGAGAAGAGGCGGCTCCTTTGGCAAGGAATTCAGGGAACACGAAATAGGCTCCTGCTGGGAGTGGCCCCTCTCCAGGCTGGAGGTGGAGCCCAGGCAGTGTGGCCTTTTTGGCATGAAGTAAGCCATGGGGGGTCCCATTCCCTCTCCACCACCCCCCAAAGCCTTTTCACCTTTAAATATACATTGTCAATTACAATGTAATCGGTTCTTCTGGCTTGAGAACACAAAGAACTTGGACTTATTTTCGGAGTTCGGGGCGGGGTGAGGAAAAAAATACTTGAGTATTTTCCAAATTCTTCACTTTTTCCAAGGTCAGCTAGAAGAAGGCCAAGGATTTGTATGCAACTTGTGCACATATTTTTTCACTGATATTTCTGTTTTCTAATTTCGGTTGTTAATGATGAAAAATGTCTCATGTCAGATACTTCCAAACAGCTGTAATTTTGCCAGGCAGGGCTCTCTTACTCTTCTATTGCAGTAGGTTGACATGTCTTTATGTTTTGCCACTGCCTGTCTAGTTCTTTTCAGTTGCTTTTATTTAAGAAAAGCATTCTTAAACCTAAAGATGGGAAAGATGAATAGTTACTTGAACAGCCCCCAGATACCCTGAACTTAGAGATTTATCATTATGTATCTAAGGCTTTGCTTTACCAATCACAACATTTTATTCCCCTGTGTGGGGTCTAGTGCTTCCATCTGAAAGCTCCTGATCTATCATAACAAGGATGTCCTTATATATAGTAATAATGGTGTCTGTCCAGAAGGTATCTGAGTATAGCTGTATTATTTTAAATTCACATTTTGTTTTGACTGGTATGTATTTGCCTATGTGACTAGACCTACACTTTGTGTTTGTTCGAATCTGCGGATTTGCACATGAATATTGGACACTTAAAAATCACTCACTGCTGATTTGCATGCACCTACTTTCTGGCATGTTAGCAAAAACTGCCTATCACAAATAAAAGGGCACCCAAAAATGCAATAGCCAAGTATTAGAGTGACCATGTAGTCTTGTGTAAAGAGAACAAGTCTTTCTGCCCAGTAAACTGATAGGAATTACTTCTAGTTAAATCTTAAATTCATGTATTACAGTGAAACACTGTTGGACAGTGCTCCGTCATCAATCAGTCTGTGTTCTTGAGGGCACTATTTTTCGAGATGCTTTCTTTTAAGAATAAAGCCCTGTGTTGTAATGAATGTGTGCTAACTGATCCCCCAAACCATTTGTATTTTTTTTATTTGTATCAGTGTCAGAGTTGAGCTTCTGTAAGAAATTTTTGCAGTATTTTATTTGTAGTCTTCATTATTTCAAGTTAAGGACACAAAACTCTTTATGCACCCAGGGTCTGCGCTGGTTCGTTTATATCCCATATTTTGTTAACATGTTACCATGATTGCTAATTTTCATGACAATTGTTATTGTACCATCAGTGCTTAATGGCAAGGCATCATTATTCAATGCTGGTCAATCAGGCACTAAGACATGTGCAAGACATCGGGCTGAACCCATATAGATGTCGTGCACTCCCCTGCTAATGAATGCAGTTTTGTAAAAAGGTTTAAACACGGTTGGCATCCTTAATGTAAGGTTTGCAAAAGCTTATCCAGCAACGGCTTTGTGTTTATACGGAGCAGATCTAAACTTGTCACAAACAGAGTTAGACACATTGTGTGCGTGTGTGTGTGAAGCTACAGAGAGGAGCGAATCGTTTTGGGTTTTGATATGTGGAAAGGCAGCGCAATTTCTGCCATGGCAGGGAGTGGGGAGAACTGATTTGCCAGGGACATCAGTGTTTGGTAATGGATGTGGGAGTTCTTCTCCAAAGCAGTGGTTGCCGTGAGCATCAAAGAGGTGATCCCCGAAAGCAGACGGTGTCATTCATCAGCTCACGCAGTTGGCACTGGCTGGAGGGAGCCTCCAGCACACCAATGGTCGGAGGGTAGGCACTGTGACCAGAAGTCAAGATAGAGGGTCAGGCATCTAGAAAGGAGGAGCAGAAGGAAACTCAACAGGAGTGGGATGTGCTTTCTGCGTTGTTAGTCGAGCGTGCTCTTCCAATGCGTCGGTTAACGTTACCCTTGCATCTGCTTTAGTTACTGTTTCTATGTGGTTTTGCACCCAAACGTTTTGGGCTGCTGTCCATGATAAACTAGATGGAACTTGGTTTAAAAGCTCAGATTTTTCGTCTCTTCTAACTCAAAGCAGAATGAGCCCTTGTGCTCTTAGAGTTTCGAGTATGAAAGGAACAGTAGACATTGGCTGTTAACGAGCTCCAGCACGCCGGGCTCCAGCAGAACTTGGTGTGAATTCAGTGCTAAAGCTGCATCGACTAAATGGTTAATTCATCTCATATCAACAGCACTATGATTCATAATGTAAACTTGAGGAATCCTTGATGTTTCAGTCACACATTCCTCTTAATTTGGCCATGCATTCTTTTAAAGCTACAGTGTGCTAACTTAATAAAATGCAGCATGCAAATGCACAAGTTTTTGCCTTCAGGCATTTTAGCCATGGATGTTTCAATGGGTGTCTTCTTTCAAGTATATGTTCTTTCTTAAATTATTTACCCTGTAAACATCCTTTGCATTTTCAAAGAAGAATCTGGGCTTCCTCATTCACCAGTTTTGGTTGAGTTTAAGGTGTAGTAGAGATAAAAGACTATCAGCTGCTTCTTGCGAGCATGTTAGCCTTTGGGATTTTTTTGTAGTGAATGTTAGGCCCCATTTTCTTCTCCTTTGGTATTATCGCTCCCTCCCCCACTTAAATTCCTTGATGCTTTGCCTAGAGCAATACCCACTGGCAGTGTCTGGCTGTGACAGTACTATAGGCTTCCCTACAGATGGGTCCTGCCAATGCCAACCATTGTTCTACCACTGTGAGCTGGCTTGACTGTCTTAGATCACTCAAAACCCCCTTTCCTCTTGATTTTTTCTTTACTCTGAAGGGTTGCCCTTGCCTGTTGACTTTGAGATCTGAAATGTGCTGACACCCGGAACTTGTGTTCTCTGCCTGAGCAGCAGCTCCCAGACTCAGACTTCAACATGCCCGGCTTGCTAAGCCCTCCTCAAGACTGTCCTGCTGCTACCAAACGCCGTTCTGGGGCTCTGTCATTCTCCTCCTAGCCCCATCCTTCTGGCAGTTTGCAGTTAGTTTAATTTTACTTGCTGACTTGAAAGTAAAACAGTAAAACCCGATGTTATTCTTTTTTTAAAGATCTAAAATTAATCTTTAACTGTGGGCTTGAATATTAAAAGTATATAATGCTTCAGTGTAGGAGTCTGTTGATAACATCCATCCTATTTCATGATTAATTTGTTCCTTTTAATATGATATTCTTTTGCTGCACTGTGCAGACTAATTCAGATTCCTAGAAATTGAACTTTGATATGTATTTCCTAGATTCACACCGTACGTGAACCTTCAATTAGCAGATACAGGTGGCAGCATGCCTCGCTCAGTGTTCTCTTGACAAGGATTTGAGAGACGTGGACACTGATTAAATAATCTTGCAATCGGGTGTGTACTGCCAGAGTATTAAAAATAAAGCATTTGGAGGATTTGGTGCTTTTTTAAATTTTTCTTTAATTTTAAGTCTCAGACGACGAAATGCTTTTTCAGTGGGCCAGAGATAGGAGGAGTTGATTTAAACACTCAGTATGTTATGTATGCCTTTGCCTAACTATGTGTTAGATTAAGCGAGTTTCACTCACAGTTAATCCTTTGTAAATTAGCATTATGGATGCCTTGGGGCCCACATCCCACAAATAAAATGGTTGTCAAGCCAGCTGCACTGTGTATTACTTAAGGCTGAATGTTTTAAGAGTTTTCATGCTCTTAATCTGTTTCACTGCTGAGTTTCAATTTTGCTGAGTGTCTTTTCAGGAGTGATGAGGGTGAGTGAGTAAATATATATTCTGGTTTTCGTGCATTTGCCTGGGCAAATCGTTTGTTATCAGGTGTTTGGCAGAGAATGTCACACCCCGCCACAAAAGAGAAGCTTCTAAGTTCAGGTGTTAAATTGAAGTGCAAACCAACAAGAACCAAAAGCCCTTAATTAGCTTTATTTTGTTAGCCTGCTACACATATTTTTTTTTTTTTGGGGGGGGGGGAGAGTGAGAAACATCCCTCCCTCCTCCTCATCCTTTTGGCAGAGTAAATATTGCCTGTTAAGTTTGAATTAGCTGTCATCGCGAAAGAATTAATGCTGTGGTTGAGCCTTTCTAGTGAGGAAGGGAAAAATAAACGAGACAGATCTTAGTTCAGCTTTAAGTGATAAATGAGGACAAAGCAGCCCATTCATCTCCTGCTAGGAAAGTGGACACAAACACTAAAGCAGTTTTGCGGAAGACGTGTCAGCAAATGTGATCATTTTGTAACCTGTCAGGAGGATAGAGAGCTAGTCCTTTTAGAGTGTCACAGGGGAGGGTGTCTGTCTGATGTGACAGTTTTCATCCATCCATTTACTGCGTTTTCTTTAGGTGGGGGGTAAGCAAGGAGAGAGCTGGAGTTGGTTAAAACTGCATTTTTCTTTACACTTTCCAATATAATTTATATGTATATCCACCCGCGTCCAAATGAAAAACATTTACCAAGGAAAACTCCCCTCTGCTCTCTAGAGTTTCTTCTCTCTTTCACTGCGTGAAAAATGCTCATTTTAACACATTACATTCCCTGTCTTCAAGTTGGAGCCTTGTACTTGGTTTGATGTTTCACAAAACACAGTTTTACCTCTTCTTACCATTGTTTGGTTGGTGAAGGCTCTGTTTTGTTTTGTTTTCTTTTGTTTTCTTTTGTTTTGCAGGAGCATGAGAAAAAATAAAATAAGAATAAATATAACTTAGGGTTCTTCTGTTGGTTTTGTTTGGGTTTTTTTTTCCTATATCTCTCCAATTCTGACGATATGCTTCATGTACAAATATGTTTTGCAAAAGTTCCTGTTTCATGAAGAGCCTATGAAAACATTCTTCCTCCTCTGTGAGAATGGAATAACAAATGCTCAATTCTTACAATCTTACAATCCCATAAAATGCCTCAAATTCTGCTGTTTGTTGATTTATTCATTTTAATTGATCTATTAATTTCAGGCAAAATCCAAAGCAATGTGGTGTCTGATTTTAGACCCAGGGATTTCTCTCAACAAATGATTGAAGAATATTAGGACTTTCTACTTCTGGCGTATTTTTATTATTACTAATTTCCATTTTTTTTATACTACATAGAAAATGTAACATTTGCCTATTACCATAAGTAAAGGTATGCTACAGAGACAGGAGATGATTTTACAACATAAGCTTCACAGTTTGACACTTGCTTCTTTATATCATCCTTTTCTTCAAAACTATCTTTCATACTTTTCCCTTGGTATTTTAGTACAAGTAAGTATCTCATTGACATGTGTTTCCTTGAAATCTTGTACCTTAATAGTAAAATCCCTTGAAAATTAATAAATTGTTTCTGTTCAGATTTAAAAAGCTGTGAAGATTTCAGAATGGCTTTAAAAAATACAATGGTATTTACTATTACAGACCACCCTGCTTGGATTGCATCAGCTGAAAACTAATTATTTCATTTGTTCTTAGAAGGTTAATAAATTGTCACATGATGTATTCCAGTTATTCTAATAGGTATTTATGTGTATGCATAATTAAGAAAAGTCTAATTCTTTCCTGAGTGCAAAAGTTGGATTTAATAGCTACATAAAGAAATGTTTGGAAGCACTGGAAATTGAAAGAAGTGAAAACCAATCGAGATATGCAGAACAGTATGGGAAATCCTAAATTTGTGGCCACATGTCTTTTCTGCAAGATATTGTTCTGTGTGCTTCTTTTTGTGATTTTTATATATATTCTGCTATTTTTCTGTATTTTGTTTTATTCACTTTTTTTTGTCTCTTCTGCTTTTTTTCAGGATCATCCAAAACCGGATTTTGATCGTTGTTCTGGCAGTCATCATCATCTTCACCACCATGATGGCTATTTATTTTTCTGTCAAGGGACGCTGATATCTTTGTTCTTCACTAAACAGCAACAAACTGCTTGTTCTGAGTAATTAAGACAAAGTGGTCACATGAATCATTCTCTTGCACTGACAAGAGTCTCCCTCTCTTTTCCACTATTCAACTCAGGTGCAAGTGGTGTAAAATATTTTGTATTATTGATGGCATAGTTGATGGCATGTGGGGTTGATTATTTTTTCTGAAATTTTTTGTCTTTATCTGAGTGTTTTCAGAATCTTAGTATTTGTTGGGGTGAGGGCTTGTTCCAGTATAAAAAGACTTAACATGTGTCGAATTCTACCCCAGACAATTAGCCTGTAAATTGCCGGAGTTTAGTGAGGGAAGAGGGGTCTTTGCACTTTTCTTTTGCTATGCGGGGTCTATGAATACCAAGCAGTATCTGACCTTCTGTGATATAGAATATAAGTAAAGCAGAGACCAAATGATGTAGAAAGTGAACCTGTCTCCTGTGACTAACTCGTGAACATGAATTAGCGTAATAGACGTAACCTGGTTAAGAGCAGTAGTTTGTTTTAAAAAGAGAGCAACCTTAGGATGTTGTTTAATATCTGATGTGAATCCAACACTCTATTTAACTTTTTTTTTCAAATTAGGCTTTCTTTTCTGCTTATTCAAAAGAATTCCACTTTCATCAAGATCATGATAATGCGTCACTTGCCCAAAATGTAGTTGTGACCACAGCCCGTCTGTTGGATCTGTTTTGACTCTTCCAGTGTTGTTATATGTACTGATAAGGCCCTTACTGAAGATGTATAAAGATACTTATCTATTCATTGCTGATTGAAAAGAGACCCTAAGTAACAGTTCAGTGACAAATACGTGATTACAGTGCATTAAACAAAAATCCGGATTCTTAATATTGGCCTGACTATGTTGAGCCTGCATGTTGGAAATATTTGTAGTGTATTAAATTCTGATGTGATATTCCCCTTTTTAAACAGAAACTGTAAAAATGTTAATTTATACATGCTTTCAGCTGATATAATATATCATAATTTCATCTACCTGTGTGTAAATGAGCTGTGTTTCTCTTTTTCTATTGGCTGTGCCTCCCCTACGGACAGGTGTAAGTCATTTGGTTTATAATTAAGCTTACAACTCCAGTAAAGGTCTATTTGTGGTGATGTGGTAATTTTCATGATAACTTTTCAATTCATTATATGCAATCCTTTGCAAATATTACAAATTGAGAGGGATTTTAAGCCCTTAAGCCATAAAATCTTTTCAGAAACATGTTCAACGAAACAAAAAGCTGATGGCTTTCGAACTTCTCCCAAATTAGGTAGGAGCTGAGCACTGATTTCTCGTGTGTGCCTTAGTACTTTTCGGGATTTGGCATCACTGTGGTCTCCACCGACTTGCTGTGCTGGCCCTGGGAGTTGATTTTGGGATACACATCTGGGAGTTGATTTTGGCCCTGAATATATCCCTTTGTCTTCTCTACATGGAAATTAATAACTCAGCTAAAAGGATGTTGGTACTGATGCCACAGCTCAGACTTTGAAACGTGGTGATAAATACAGAATAAAAGAATCCACAAAAATATGATACTCATTGAAATAAATTGCAGTGTGTATGGTCAGCTGTGGTTTCTGAGTTACATGCAGCTTGCAACTAAGTTCAAAAGTGGCTTCTGTGCCAGGTTTCTCTACCGGCTCATGTCAGCGGCTTTAGGGTTTTCCCGGTACAAAAGTTCCTGGGTAATCCAAACCCACGTTTTCAGGAGGTGTTGCTCTGTTCAGCTACTTACCTCAATGGCCCTGCACTGCCGCAGGACCATGGGAACCCCCTTGCCGCCTCCTGGGGCACCCTCTCCTTTCATCCTTGCGAGGTGTGTGGCATTTATCACGCGGCTCTTGGACACAGAAAGATTTGGGTGTTCAGCTTACAGTGTGGAGGCTGGCTGGCCGTCAGTCAAAACGTGCACTCAAATTAAGCACTTAGGGTTGTGTAAGCAGAGCTCTGGCCATTAGCTTCAAGTGATGGCACTGAGCTGAGTTCAGGCAAATTAGGACGAAGCCTGGCAGCGTTAGAAGGTATTTATCCTCTCCTAAGCAAATTAGGAGATGCGTATTTTGTAAAGCAGAAAACTGTCAAGAAGGAAATCTTAAGCTCCGTCTGTTGCCTAGACATTGTCCACGTTGCCTCAATGATTTAACTGTCATGGGGATTGATTCATGACTACTGATCTTAACAGTGACCTATGACTAGGTTTTGCCCTCTATCTAGCCACCTGCTGGAATCAGCAAAAAGCTGAAAGGAGGCTAGTTTTCCTTATCCCAGTGTAAATCTAGGGCATAGTGTCACATCAGATACATCCACTCAGATGGCAATGAGGGAGAGAGAGAGACTGCCACGCAAAGCCTTCATCTTCACTTTTGATGAACCCGCCATCGCTATGTTTCTCTTGCTAACCTGTTAATAACTCCTCTGTGCCTGCTTTGCATCCTCGTGTACTCCCCACATGTAAAATAGTGCTCAGGTGGACGTTACGCTCTTCAAAACACAATGTCGCTGCTCTCTCTCCCCTTTTCCTCCGGCTCGGGCAGTGTGCGGGTGAGAG